>NC_045960.1:90022402-90182402 GCF_010909765.2 Amblyraja radiata
ATAAACCGATAGCCCTGTGTCAGTCATCATAATGAAGGAAGATTATAACGTATCTTGCACTGCTGGGAAATTAATAATGAATCAGGATTGTACAATGCTCATTGAATCTGAGAATCAAACAGCACAGATAGGCCCACCCTTCTGGCTCACCTCATACATGCCGACCATGATGCCTATCTATGTTAATCCCATTTGCCTGCACCAGGCCCAAATCC
Source organism: Amblyraja radiata (assembly GCF_010909765.2). NCBI lineage: Eukaryota > Metazoa > Chordata > Chondrichthyes > Rajiformes > Rajidae > Amblyraja > Amblyraja radiata. The sequence goes on from NC_045960.1 coordinate 90,022,618, forward strand.
ATCCAGGTGTTCTATAGTTAATGCAGGCAAGTGAAGATTACTTGCTTGAAAAATAGGGGTTAATAGGTACAGTGACGCAGCGCTAGAGTTCCAAAAGAATGTGGGAAGATTCTTTCTTCCCAAGGAAGACATGAAGAATAATTGGCTTCTGTAAATTGTCTCTCGTGTGTAAGATGGAATTAATGTATGGGTGATTGTTGGTCGGCGCGGACTTGGTGGGCCGGAGGATCTGTTTCCACGCTGTATCTCGAAACTAAACTTAACTAAACTAAACTACTAGAGAGAAAAAACGTTAGCAGACTAAAAACTGAAAAAATCCCCAAGACTTAATGGTTCCCGTCCCAAGGCTCAAAAGAAACGGCAGATGCTTTAGAGATAATCTTCACAAGCCTTTTTGAATCAGGAGTTGGCCATCTAGATTGGAAAACGTCATATTTTGCTCCATTATTTCAGAAATATGAAGTTAGAAACTTATGGATCTTTGTGCCCAACATCTGCTTAGTAAAGTTATTGGAATCTATAAATCAAAGACAAGAGTCATTGAGGCCTGAGTGAAAATGTGGGATATTAGAAAAAGCCAAGCTGGTTTTGCAAAATGCAGAGCACGTCCAATGAGCGATTCATTCTTGAGGGGAATAGTATCGATGGCTATTTGAAACTTAGCATTGCCACAATTGACCAGATGGCCTCCTTTTGAACTGTACTACGGTGGGGTTTTATGACAATAGACAATAGACAATAGGTGCAGGAGTAGGCCATTCGTCCCTTCGAGCCAGCACCGCCATTCATTGTGCTTGTGGCTGATCATCCCCAATCAGTATCCCGTTCCAGCCTTCTCCCCATATCCGCTGACTCCGGTATATTTAAGAGCCCTATCTAGCTCTCTCTTGAAAGTATCCAGAGAACCTGCCTCCACCGCCCTCTGAGGCAGAGAATTCCACAGACTCACAACTTTCTGTGAGAAAAAGTGTTTCCTCGTTTCCGTTCTAAATGGCTTACCACTTATTCTTAAACTGTGGCCCCTGGTTCCAGACTCCCCCAACATCAGGAACATGTTTCCTGCCTCTAGCGTGTCCAAACCCTTAACAATCTTATATGTTTCAATACGATACCCTCTCATCCTTCTAAACTCCAGAGTGTACAAGCCCAGCCGTTCCATTCTCTCAGCATGTGACAGTCCCGCCATCCAGGGAATTAACCTTGTAAACCTACGCTGCACTCCCTCAATAGCAAGAATGTCCTTCCTCAAATTAGGGGACCAAAACTGCACACAATACTCCAGCTGTTGGTCTCACTCTGTAAAACTGCAGAAGACCTCTTTGCTCCTATACTCGACTACTCTTGTTATAAAGGCAACATGCCATTCGCTTTCTTCACTGCCTGCTGTACCTGCATGCTTACTTACATAGACTGATGTACAAGGACCCCCAGATCCCGTTGTTCTTCCCCTTTTCCCAACTTGACGCCATTTAGATAGTAATCTGCCTTCCTGGTTTTGATACCAATGTGGATAACCTCACATTTATCCACATTAAACTTCATCTGCCATACATCTGCCCGCTCCCCCAACCTGCCCAAGTCACCCTGCATTCTCATAGCATCCTCCTCATAGTTCACACTGCCACCCAGCTTTGTGTCATCTGCAAATTTGCTAATGTTACTTTGAATCCCGTCATCCAAAGCATTGATGTATATTGTAAATAGCTGCAGTCCCAGCACCGAGCCTTGCGCTACCCACTAGTCACTGCCTGCCATTCTGAAAGGGACCCGCTAATCCCTACTCTTTGTTTCCTGTCTGCCAACCAATTTTCTATCCATGTCAGCACTCTACCCCCAATGCCATGTGCACTAATTTTGCCCACTAATCTCCTATGTGGGACCTTATCAAGTGCTGTGCTGTGCAACCATGCTTACTATTTCAACTGATCAAAAACAAAGATAGATGTGGAGAGGATGTTTCCACTAGTGGGAGAGTCTAGGACTAGAGATCATAGCCTCAGAATTAAAAGACATTTTTTTAGGAAGATGGGGAGGAATTTCTTTAATCAGAGGGTGGTGAATCTGTGGAATTATTTGCCACAGAAGGCTGTGGAGGCCAAGTCAGTGGATATTTTTAAGGCAGAGTTAGATAGATTCTTGATTAGTACAGATGTCAGAGGTTATGGGAAGAAGGCAGGAGAATGTGGTTAGGAGGGACAGATAGATCAGCCATGATTGAATGGTGTAGTAGACTCGATGAGACGAATGACCTAATTCTACTCCTATCACTTATGACATTATGAAACTATTCAGAATCCATCTCCTCGTGCACCAGTCACCAGTGTGACTCGCCCTCTCCGGTATCAGTGATGCCATCAAGCTGATACTCCCCATGCACCAGCTGCATCATCAGGCACCTACTCCCCCATGCACCAGCTACAGTACTTCATCAGGCACTTACTCCCCCATGCACGCTCTCTATTTACATGAATGTTTAGCCAAACACAGCACCAATGCCATCTTTAAGTCCACCAAGAGTGCCACCGCCATTGGACAAATACTGGGAAACAATGAGTCTGATTGAATGCTGCCTGAACAATAATCTTGCTCTCAAAGTTAGCAGGACCAAGGAGCTGATTATAGAGACAAATCACTATTTTCCAAAGAATTAATTTCCATAAAAGATTGTATGATCTCCCTGTGACCGTGGTTTTCTCCAGGAGCTCCGGTTTCCACCCACATTCCAAATCATACAGGTTTGTAACTTAATTGGCTTCTGTCAATTTCCCCCAGTGTGCATGAGAGCACGAGTGTACAGGTGATCGCTGGAGGGTGCAGACTCGGTGGGCCGAAGGTCCTGTTTCCATGCTGTATCTCTCAACTAAACTAAGCTAAGCTAAGCTAAACTAAACTAAACTGCAGATTCTGGTCTGATGAAGAGTCCCAGCCCAAAACGTCAACTATCCATGTTCTCCAAAGATGCTGCCTGACCTGTTGAGTTACTCCAGAGCTTTGTGTCTTTTTTCCCAAGGAGCAAATTAATTACTTCAGGAGGGAAAAGGCGGATATCCACAAACCTGTCTTCATCGACAGGACGTCAGAGAAGAGAGTACACAGCTTCAAGTTCCTGGGCGAGCATATCTCTGACGATCTGTCTTGAGCCCTGCACATCGATGCAATCACAAAGAAACCTCATCAATGTCTCTACTTCCTTTGAAGATTGAGGAGATTCGATATGTCGGCGAACACTCCATCAAATCTCTGCAGGTAGGGAACATTTGGTTGAACTACAGCTTGGTTCGGCCACAGGATCAAAGGAGATTACAGAAAGTGGTAGATACTGCCGGACCATCAGAGATACTGAGCACTCCATCATTGAAGGGATCTATAGGAGATGGTGACTCCAAAGGGCAACCAACATCATCAAAGGCCAACACCACTGTACGCATATCCTCAGTTCAGTATTACCTTCGGGAAGAAACATTGTACCTCGGTACATGTGACAATAAACTAGGCTAAACTAAATTAAAACCGTGACCACCAGGTTCAAGATTAGGTTCTTCCCAGTAACCATCAGGCTTTTGAATACTGCACAACAATAACCTCAGCAACTATGATCATCTATGGACTATGTCTGGACATTGTTTTTAAAGCTATTGTGGTTATCTCCTATGATAGTTATTAATTTATTGAATTCTTCTTGATTATGTACTTCTCTGTATATTAGAACATAGAACAGGACAGCACAAGAATAGGGACTTCATCCCACAATGTCTGTGCCAAGCATAAAGTCAGGTACAACTAATCTCCTCTGCCTGCACATAATCCATATCCCTCCATGCTCTGCATATCCATGCCCTTACCAAAAGCCACTATCTGCCTCCACAACCATCCCTGGCACCCACCACTGTCTATATAAACATAGAAACATAGAAAATAGGTGCAGGAGTAGGCCATTCGGCCCTTCGAGCCTGCACCGCCATTCAATATGATCATGGCTGATCATCCAACTCAGTATCCTTGCTATAAAAAACTTTCCTAGCGTATCTCTGTTAAACTAGTTGTATTTATGGCCTGTTAAGCCCCTGTCCCACTTAGGAAACCTGAACAGAAACCTCTGGAGACTTTGCGCCCCACCCAAGGTTTCCGTGCGGTTCCCGGAGGTTTTTGCCAGTCTCCCTACCTGCTTCCACTACCAGCAACCTCCGGCAACCACCTGCAACCTCCGGGAACCGCACGGAAACCTTGGGTGGGGCGCAAAGTCTCCAGAGGTTTCCGTTCAGGTTTCCTAAGTGGGACAGGGGCATTAAGCTACAGCAAGAAAGAGTTTCATTATTCCACTATCAACACAATTAAACCATTTCGACTTTTGGCCATCAATATCATCAACCCTTCACTCCCTATGCACCATCTATTTCATTAAGCTCACAGCCCCCAAGTACCAGATATCTTATCCAGCTCAAGATTCCATGTGTGTTTATTAACTGCTTTGTTGTGGTGAGGCCAAGATGTTAGTAATAAAAAGTCTTGTTAAACTTCAAAAAGATGACCTCTTTCTGTTTTTAACAATTTTTTCTTAGGATGACTTACTTCCCCCTAGTTTAGCTTGCATTCTGATGTGGTCAGTGTGGGAACCACAGACTCTTTCATACATTGGGTAAGAGGTGGCTAATGAGGTGGGTGGGTAATCTATACTCTTCAGGGGCAGCACAGTGGCACAGTGGAGGAGTTGCTGCCTTGTGCCCCTGTCCCACTTAGGAAACCTGAACGGAAACCTCTGGAGACTTTGCGCCCCACCCAAGGTTTCCGTGCGGTTCCCGGAGGTTCCTGGAGGTTTTTGTCAGTCTCCCTACCTGCTTCCACTACCTGCAATCTCCGGCAACCACCTGCAACCTCCGGGAACCGCACGGAAACCTTGGGTGGGACGCAAAGTCTCCAGAGGTTTCCGTTCAGGTTTCCTAAGTGGGACAGGGGCTTTACAGCGCCAGAGAGCCGGGTTCGATCCTGACTATGGGTGCTGTCTGTATGGAGTTTGTATGTTCTCTCTGTGATCAGTCCCTGGGTGTTCTCCATCTGTAATGCAGTATTGTGCATATGTTAAAGTTTATTCACAGGGGTGCACTCTCAAAAAGGGCCGGTTCCTAGTTGAGCAGACAACCCAATTTTATTCTCAATAGATCCAAATGGAAGCAATAAATAAAGAGTTCAAAACAGATGAGCTATTCACAAGTACCCGTTTCTAAGCCTAATTCCACTGTAACGGGTTTCTCCTTCAAAAACTCTCCACGTAAACTGTCAGCCTAGTCAACTGTTATATTTGGGTCTCGACCCGATGGAGGACTCAGTAGCAGAGTAACATTAACCACTAATCCAACATGGACAGCATACTCCTTCTCAGCTCCAACAACCTGTGTTCTGTCCATGTGCAGGAAGGAACTGCAGATGCTGGTTTAAATCAAAGATAGACACAAAAAGCCTGAGTAACAGCAGGACAGGCAGCATCTCTGGATGGGTGACATTTCGGGTCGAGGCCCTTCAGTCTGAAGAAGGGTCTCGACCCGAATCATCACCCATTCCTTCTCTCCAGCGATGCTGCCTGTCCTGCTGAGTTATTCAGGCATTTTGTGTCTATCTTTGTGCTTAGTCCATGTTCTCCAGTGTGGAGTTAGCAGGTTCTCCCTGTGATCGATTGGGTTTCCCCTGGGCTCTCTGGTTATTTCCCACATCTCAGACATGTGGGTTGGCAGGTTCATTGGACACTGGAAATTCCCTCTGGTGTGTTGGTGAGTGGGAATCTGGGAGGGATTGAGGAGGATGTAGGATTAGTGTAAATGGGTGCTTGATGGACAGCATAGACTCAATGGGCCGAAGGGCCTTTTTGTGCGTGGTATCTCTCTATGACTATTTTATCAGCTCAAAAAGATAAAAATTACATCCACAACTGCCAGAGTACAAATCTGGCTTCCATTATAAAGTGATTAAGTGATTAAAAGATCTAATTTAAGAGGAAACAATAGTATTAACTAAACTCGATCGGAAGGCAGATAGGAAATTTCAACTAGGAGTATAAAAAAGTGTCAGGAGAGAGAAGGCAAGCAGGTACCAAAATCAATCAATCAATCAATCAACCTTTATTGTCATCTTGCAAAGCACCAGTTGTACAGTGCAAAATGAGAAGACGTTTCCCAGGGAATACCAGAGCATCGCACATAAAACTTAAACATTTCACACATAAATAAAAACAATAAAAACAATCCAGTCCCTGGTAAAAACAATACAAATAGTTAAAAAGTGCAGGTCAAAAACAGCAACATTAAAATACAAGTAAAAACAGTCATAAATTGTCCAGGGCAGCTGATTTAAGTGGCTAGTTCCAGAGTTGTTATTAAATTGTCAGTGCAAAAAAGCAGCAGAATCAGGTGGAGTGACTGGTTAGCAGCCTCACAGCCTGTGGAAGGAAGCTGTTTAGCTGGGCCTCAACACCACCCTGTGTCACTGGATCCTGGACTTTCTGACACAGAGACCGTAGTCAGTCCGTGTTGGCAAGAACACCTCAGGCTCGATCACGTTGAGCACCGGCTCCCCTCAAGGCTGTGTGCTCAGCCCGCTGTCGTTCACATTGCTCACACATGACTGTGCTGCCAGATTCAGGGACAACAGGATTATTAAATTCGCAGATGACACCACAGTGGTGGGACTCATCAGTGGAGAGGATGAAACAATGTACAGGGAGGAAGTGAAACAACTAGTGGGCTGGTGCGGCAACAACAACTTAGAATTAAACGTCGACAAAACCAAGGAGATGATTGTCGACTTCAGGAGGTCGCAGCCCAAACACACACCCCTCAACATCAGTGGCACCACGATGGAGAGAGTGGAGAGCATAAAGTTCCTCGGAGTGCAAATCACAGACAGTCTCACCTGGTCCAGGAACAACACTGGGATTGTAAAACGGCCCATCAGCGACTGCACTACCTGAGGAAACTCAAACAGGCCTCACTCCCCACCAACATCCTCAGGACATTTTACAGGGGCACGGTGGAGTCTGTACTCACGTACTGCATTAACATGTGGTACTCCACCTGCAACTGCTCAGACAGGAAGGCTCTGCAGAGGGTAGTGAGGGGAGCAGAGAGGATCATTGGCGTCTCCCTACCCTCGGTACAAGAACTGTTCCAGAGCCGCTGCCTGAAAAAAGCACTGAGCATTGCAAAGGACAGACTGCACCCCCTCCACACACATCTGGATCTCCTGCCTTGAGGCATCAAAGCCCGGACAACCAGACTGCTAAACAGTCCTAGGGTTGATACAAAGTTGATACTAAAAATCCTAGGGTTGATACAAAGAACAGCAGATGCTGGTTTACAAAACAGACACAAAGTGCTGGAGTAATTCAGCGGGGTCAGGCAACATCACTGGAGAGCATGGACAGGCGGATTCTCGGGTCAGGACCCTTCATAAGATTCAAGTCTGACCCATTGAGTTACTCCAGCACTTTGTGTCCTTTTTGTACCAAAACCCCTAATTAATTTGTGGTCATGGAAGATAGACACAACAGATACACTGACCAAAAATATATCTAAAATATTGACAGAATTGGCTGCAAGCATAGAAAGCATCTGTTCCCAAAGTGCCTTGAGTCTGCACAATAATAAGACCCAAAGCTGCTGACAGAAATGATATCCTTTATACTGAAGCGGCCTCTGATTCAACTTAAAGCAAGAGGAAAGAAGGGCTGCCCGTGTCAAACCTGGAAACAGCTGCGATTTCGTACCTATATTGCTCACAACTCTTGGACTAAGCGTTTAAAAGAAACCGCTTGCTTTGCTTGTTTTCCAGGCGAATCATACGATATAACAGTAAATCAGGTGGTGCGAAAGAAACAGAATGCAGAATGTAATGGTACAGAGATATAGAAAACGCAGATTAAAAATATCTACAAGGGACGCAACGAGGCAGATTGGAATATCAGGAATATCTGAGCAAATGAGAGGACTGTTGAAGAGACTGAGAATGGCGCAGAAGAAACTATTCTTGAATCTGGTGGGATGTGCTTCCAAGCTTCTGTATCGTCTGCCTGATAGGAGAGGGGAGAAGAGAGAATGACTGGGCTGTGAGAGGTGTTTGGTTATGCTGGCCGATTTCCAAAGGCAGTGTGAAGTGTACATCGTGAGTGTTTAATTGTCATATGCACCAGAAACAGAACAATAAAATTCTTAGTACAGTGTACTCTAGCTCAACGGGCTCATTAATAGCACGGCAGATAAATATACAATAAGCAATACTACAATAGATTATCGATAATATGGTTATCCAACCATAATAGTGCATCTTATGCACGTGGATTGGTGCCCTCCCCGACTCCTCAGTCTGAAAAAGGGTCCCGAACTGATGTCACCCATCCTTTTTCTCCAGAGATGCTCTCTGACCCGTTGAGTTACTCCAGCACTTTGTGTCTATCTGACCTACCTTAACCCAGCCCCTAATATCTGAAGGCGAGTGGACCAAGCATCTGGTCTGGATGTAACATAGAAACATATAAAAGAGGTGCAGGAGTAGGTCATTCGGTCCTTTGAGCCAGCACCGCCATTCAATATGATCATGGCTGATCATCCAAAATCAGTACCCCGTTCCTGCTTTTTTCTCCATATCCCTTGATTCCTTTAGCCCTAAGAGCTAAATCTAACTCTCTCTTGAAAACATCCAGTGAGTTGGCCTCCACTGTCTTCTGTGGCAGAGAATTCCACAGATATAATTACACAGATGCACTGATGTTTTGGAGCGTGTAGTGTTAGAGGTGTGCACACAGGTGCTCACAATGCTATGGCCTTCTCCTGGTGGTGCGGCTTGCTTTAAATTATTTTTCGATGTTTGGTCCAAGGATCAGACTGGGCTTTGCACCAACATCCAAGAGAGTATCCGGTTGCTCCATAGTAATCCCATGCCCGTCCACCACCCTCCCCCTCTGAACAGAGGGGATGCATGGTGCCGCAGCTGGGAGACACCCAGCCCCACAGCTCCTGATACTCTGGTTCAGTGCTGACCTCCTCCCCCACCCCACCTCCTGGTGCTGTCTGTATGCAGTTTGCACATTCTTCCAATGACCACGTGGATTTCTCCAATGGGTGACCCGGTTTCATTCCACAGGTTGGTAAGTAAATTGGCCGCTGTAAGTTCACGTTCACAAGTTATAGGAGTGAGACAGTGCAGCGTAGGTTCACGAGTTGATCCCTGGGATGGCGGGACTGTCATATGAGGAAAAATTGAAAAGACTAGGCTTGTATTCACTGGAGTTTAGAAGAATGAGGGGGATCTTATAGAAACATATAAAATTATAAAAGGTCTGGACAAGCTAGATGCAGGAAAATCTTTCTCAATGCTGGGCGAGTCCAGAATCAGGGGCCTCAGTCTTAGAATAAAGGGGAGGCCATTTAAGACTGAGGTGAGAAAAAAAAGTTTGCACCCAGAGAGTTGTGAATTTGTGGAATTCCCTGCCACAGAGGGCAATGGAGGCCAAATCACTTGATGGATTTAAAAGAGAGATAGATAGAGCTCTAGGGGCTAGTGGAATCAAGGGATATGGGGAGCAGGCAGGCACGGGTTATTGATTGGGGACGATCAGCCATGATCACAATGAATGGCGGTGCTGGCTCGAAGGGCTGAATGGCCTCCTCCTGCACCTATTTTCTATGTTTCTAATTAGGCCATTCGGCCCATCGAGTCCACTCTGCCATTCAATCATGGCTGATCTCTGCCTCCTAATCCCATTTTCCTGCCTTCTCCCCATAACCCTTGACACCCATTCTAATCAAGAACTTGTTTATCTCTGTCTTAAAAACATCCACTGACTTGGCCTCCACTGCCCTTTGTGGCAATGAATTCCACAGATTAACTACCCTCTGACTAAACAAGTTCCTCCTCACCCCCTTTCTAAAAGCGTTCCCTTTAATTCTGACCCCTATTGTGTTGGTGAGTGGTCACAGAGGGCTGTAGAGGCCAAGTCATTGGGTAAATTCATGGCGCAGATTGGCAATTTCTTGATTAGTAAGGTTATCAGGGGTTATGAGAAGAAGGTAGGAGAATGAGGTTGAGAGGGAAAGATAGGCCAGCCATTCAATCATGGCTGAGTAGACTTGATGGGCCGAATGGCCTAATTCTTCTCCTATAATTTATGAACATAAAATGAGTTATAAGGAAACAGGATTGATGAGATTGCTCCGATAGCCTACATGGACTTGATGGGCCAAATGGCCTCATCTATGTCGCAAGAGAAATATGGGAACCCCCAGAGAGATGTGCTCATAAACCAAAGCATCAAAACCTGAGATCCCCTCATCTGCCCCTGCAGAGAATGAATGAATGAAGGAAGGAATGCTTCCACATAATCGAGACAACAGAACAGCTAATCAAATTCAACTATTGTGCAAGGTCTTAAGCAATTTTCCCTCCTTATTATGGGCTTTAAAGCAGCACTGCCTCAAACTGAAGTGTCTGCTTTGTTCCATAACACTTCAATGTGGTTTCACAGCTTGAATTCCATGCAAAGTCTTGGCCAGGTTGCCAGCTTTCACACTCAAACAGCATCTCATATTCCACATGGCTAGCTTACACCCAACAGCAAGACTTTCTCATTTTTCATCTCTTCTATCCGCTCACCTCCTCCCCTTCCCTAACTCTGGTCTCCTATTTTTCAACCCCCTGCCCCCCATCCACATTGCCTTCTACCTGCCATCCCTCTTTCCAGTTCTACATTCCACTCCCCATCTTCCTTCCTTGTCAGATTCCACTATTTGCACCCTTTTGCCTTCTTCACTCATCACCTTCTGCCTCGGTTTCTATCCCCACCCTTCCCTCCCTCACCTGACTCACCTGCCGATTCAACCCTCCTTACCTGGATACAACTATCATTCACCGGCCCTTGCCCCGCCCCTCCCCATCATCTCTCCCCTCCATCCTATCAATCTGAAAAACGGTCTTGAGCCAAAACATGGTCTGCCCATTCCCTACATCTCTCCAGCGATGCTGCCTGACCCGCTGAGTTCCTCCAGCACTTTGTTTTGTTTTTGTTCAAGTTTCCAGCATCTGCAGTCTCTTGCCTCTGCCAGCTTGCTCGAGTGTTGCTTTTGGCTCTTTATGCATCCACTGCCTTTGCGACATTGCTGCATCTCTCTTCCTCTCCATCAGGAAGCTCCTCCGATTGCCTGCTATCATCACCGTCGGAAGCCCAGGCTCAGAATGTTCGCAACGATCCTGCTTAGTTTAACTCCACAGGCCTGGGTCACAGATATAATAAAGGCACTTCCACCATCTGGCTGCTTTTAACTTCTTCGGTTTCACGAGAAGCACAGTGCAAAGGAAAACTTCCAAAGATCAGCTGAATGCAGTAAACATCTCATCATAAAAAAACAAGCCAATTATAAGATTTTAATCCTAATCTGTACCAGGTTAGTGAATCTCATCTCGGTAACATATGCAAAAGAATCTCGTCCATGGAAACGCAAGAGACTGCAGATGCTGGAATCTGCAACAAGAAACAAACTGTTGGAGGATTATGAGTCAGGCAGCATAGCATCCATGGAGGTATAATAGGCAAACAACATTTCGGGTCAGGGCCCTCCATCACACAGCACAGAAACGGGACCTTCAGACCAACATGCCCACACCGACCATCTACACTAGTCTCATATCCCTCTAAACCCTCCTTATCCATGCACTTGTCCAAATGCCATTTAAATATATTTTAAAAGTTCACCCTCTCCTTTCTCTGGTATAGATGTTTTGTGGGGAGAGGCTAAAAGTGCTGATTAAATAGTGAATCTCTTCACATATGCTGATAGACATATAAAATAATGAAAGGCATTGATAAGGGAGCAAATCAGAACCTTTTTGATAGGGTGAAAATGTCAAAGACTAGTGCGCAGAGCTTTAAGCTGAGAGATGAAATGTTTATACGAGATGTGCAGGGCACATATTTTAAAGAGAGTAGTGTGTGCCGAGGGTGGTGGTGGAGGCAGATATGATAAGAGGCATTTATGAGGCTTTTAGATAGGCACGGGATTGGAGGGATATTAATCGTGTGCCGGCAGATGGGATTAGTTAACTTTGGCTTCATGTTTAGCACAGACATTGTGGGCTGAAATGCCTGTTCCTGTGTTTTACGTTTTATGTTTGCATCCATGACAGATACGCACATCATAGTTTTGGGGCAATTCTGTCAAGATTTGCATAGGTCCATTGTGCAGCTTCTCAAAGGATGCTTTGAGAAGTTCCTGGCATTGATTTCAACATCTTTAAACATCCTTGTAGAAGTTGGCAATATCTGTATGAGATGGCCACAGACAATACCATTTATGTTTACAACAAAATCGCTTTTCCTGAACAAGGAAGGAGAAGGGTTCAATGTGTCCAAACCTGCCGTAAAGTAAAACACAAACAACACCAGGCCCAGAGTAGGGGAATCAAGAACCAGAGGACATAGGTTTAAGGTGAAGGGGAAAAGATTTAATAGGAACCTGAGGGTAACTTTTCACGCAAAGGATGGTGGATGTATGGAAGGAGCTGCCAGAGGAGATCATTGCGGCAGGGACTATCATATCGTTTAATAAACAATTAGACAGGTACATGGATAGGACAGGTTTAGAGAGATATGGGCCAAACGCAGGCAGGTGGGACTAGTGTTGATGGGACATGTTGGTTGGTGTGGGCAACTTGGGCCGAGGGTCCTGATTCTATGATGGTATGACTTGGCAGCAAGCAAACCGCATTGGGGAACGATCATGGAAGCCTTATTAGCCAAAGATATTTAGCAGACACGGGAACTACATATGCTGCTTTCCAAAACTCGACAAAAAGTGCTGGAATAACTCTTTGGACGAGGCAGCATCTCTGGAAAACATGGGCAGGCAAAGTTTCCGGTCGGGGCCCCTTATTCGACTGATTGTAGTCAGGGAGGGGAAAGACTGGAAGAGACGTGGGAGTGGGACAAAGTCGAACAAGATATTTAGTCTTTGTTTACCTGCTAGTCTACTGTGGCATAATCTCAAAGCCATTGTTCTTTAGGTTTTGCTGGTAAACCAGGACTCTCATTTTAAATTCTGTGAATGGTTTGCCTTTGGTTGGCAGGTAATGGTGTGGAAACATCACAATTACTGTGTAGTGAATATACAGTTAACGTTTGATAATAGGGGTGGTCTGAAAGATTGCACTGCACGAGAAGGGTAAAAATATCCTTGTCAGTTGTCCTTTCTTCAATAGATTGTAAACTGACCCAGCGGTTGCTTAGCCACTGTGAATAAACATTTATTATATTCATGTGTATTTGTTTCCTGCAACATAAACAGATTTGGTACACATGGTTTAACCTATATCTTCTAAAGTTTCAGAGCTGACAGATTCAGGATGGAATACAGACAAATAATCAGGATGCCCATAAAATGTCTTATTATTTTGTGAGCACACTCTTTCCTATTGTGCAGTTTAAAATAACCAGCCCTGTACAATATTCTTTGGGGCAATTAAATAAGGACTTTTATTTTCTTGATTTATTGCCAATCTTTAAACAAGCCTCTAGCTTTATCTCAAACCAAGGTTTATGAGAGTGCAAGTAAACTTTGCTGGTGAAAATTTTCTAAAGCAACCTTCGGTTTAACAATAAACACATGTATGTTACATTCTGAAATCTCATAAAGGGATCATTTAACACATGAAGTGTCCTGAACCTCGAGACTGTGCACATTACATATCTTACTGTCTCAACATTACCTTCTGTTACCCTCAGGCTTCTATAGCTGATGACTGGCTGAAATTGCTAAATCCTTTGGAAACATTTCACGGCTTGTTTAAGTTAATTATCCAATTCTTTTTCTTTCTGATCTATTAACTTTTATGTTGTAACTTAATCATTCTGCTGCCATTAAATATTGAAGCTATGGGATCAGTGCCGGGATTGAACAATCCCAAAATTAACTAGCTAATAACTTACGTATCATTTATTTAAGAGATTTCACTGCATGAATTAGCACAAGATTGAAGGATATTGCTTGTTCTTACATTATCTGTCCCATCGTTTATTTCTTTGTTATCAGCAGGTCAATTGACAAAGTCTAGTTTCGTGGAATGTGGGAGTTGTTGGTACTGCTAATTGGCCTTGATGAGATGGTGATGGCCTGCCTACCTACCTGAGCCAGTGCAGTCCTTGTGGAAGATGCTCGAACAATGTAAGTTAAGGTGTTCCATGATTGAGGCAGCGCAGTGGTGTAGCGAGCGAAGCTGCCCCCTGCTTCCCTGCTCGAGCGACCCCGGTTCGACCCCGGCCTCGGGCATTGGCTGCGTGGAGTTTGCACGTTCTCCCAAAAGTATCCCAAAAATGCACAGGTCGGTAGATTAATTATCTGCTGTAAATTATTCTGAGTGTGTAGATGAGGGATAGAATCTGAATGGGGTACCGATGGGAATGTGGGGATAATGAATGGGATTTGTGTGAATAGATGTTTGGTGGTCAATGAGGAATTGGTGAGGACGAAGGGATTGTTTCCATATAGGAGCCTGTGACTCTATTTTAACCTGGTATCATTGAAGGAATATTGCACGTCACAGTCTTAACGAACAGCAACGTGTGATACCATTCATGTAGAGAGCACAGTATTATTGATCAACTTTCACAACCCCCCACCCTGACCTCTTTCCAACCTGGAAGTATTGTCAAAGAGTGGACACAAGGAACTGCTTATGCTGGTTTACAAAAAAAGACACAAAGTGCAGGATTAACTCAGCGGGTCAGGCTGCATCTCTGAAAATAATGGATAGGTGATGCTTTGAGTCAGGACACTTCTGCAAACTAATTCTGAATGTTCAAGGCTGCCGACCAGCCTGGCCATTTCCTTCTCTTCTACCTTCTCGGAGAAAACACAGGAACGTGAAAATCCAGACATCCAGACATAAGAGCAGTGTCTTCCCTATTGCTATCAGACGCCTAACCAATCACCTCTTTCACACATCAAAGATTGACACAAAATGCTGGAATAACTCAGCGGGACATGCAGCGAGTAGGAATGAATCGACGTTTCAGGTCAAGACCCTTCTTCCTCAACCCGAAACATCACCCATTCCTTGATGAGCAATGTTAATGAACAATGTTCTGGAATGAAACAGACCACACAACTACTGTTACCTAATGCTCTTTGGGAAAGGAAATCTGCTGTCTTACTCAATCTGGTCCATGTGTGATGTCAAGAACTCCAGCAATGTGACTGATTCTTTAGTGCTCTCTGAAATGCCTAATCTATTAGGAATTGGCAGTAAACTCCCACATCCATGACATCTGCAGTTCCTTCATACACACTTTGTCTGCTCCACTGCAAAATCTCCTCAAGGTATGCCTACTTTGAAGAAGTTCTCCTCCTCTCTCCGACGAGAATTCTTCAACACCCTCTTTCGCTGCAACCCCCTCTGTGATTCTGCTCTCTGACTCTATACGCCTCGTTTCCCTTTCCCCTGACTCTCAGTATGAAGATGGATCTCCACCAGAAACATCACCTATTCCTTTTCTCCAGAGATGCTGCCTGTCCCGCTGAATTACTCCAGCATATTGTGTCTATCTTCGATTTAAACCAGCATCTGCAGTTCCTTCATACACCTCCTTCGCGCAACCTTCCTGAAAGAGCTACTGTAACTTGAACTCTGAACTCGACCTCATTCGGTTATCCCGTTATTGTGCTTGAATAATTTTTCACCCTACTTCAGATTGCTCAGTCGTCCCTGCACCATTTTTTTTTTGTGGTCGTTATTGTCGTATTTATTGTTGTATCTATCATAGTCGTCCACCGTTTTATGTGAGCGAGGGATTTCACTGCACCCTGGTGCATACGACAATAAATTAATGTAAATCTGAATCCGTGGGCAGTGGGCAGGTGCTATCGACCTGCACGGGAAGGTAGATGCTCCCGCCCCCACGAGTCTCAGGCAGATGGGGCTCGTCAGCCTGGGAGGGCAGTCCATCTAGGAGAGGGAAAACTCTGATTTAAAACCTCCACTGCCTTGTGGCCATACCCAGTCATGGAAAAGGCTCCAGGAGTAAACCTCAAGAAAATCCGGAGTCGGAGTCGGAGCCCCTAAGGCAATTCGTCGTTGTCTACAACCTCGCTCTGGCAGCTCCTGCGACGGCGCTGGTGCCAAACTGTAACGGCCCTGCTGTTCCTTTGGATCGATCAGCGACGTGGAGAGGGGGGGACGTGCTGCATGGGCAACAGCCTGTCCTCCATATGGCATCGCCCAGGCTTACATCCGACCAGGATGCATCACCCATGGTCCGTCACGACCGAGAGGGGCCTACAGAATCTGATCTGAATCTGAATCAACCCATCCGCAAAAAAAAAAAGGATTTCTTTCCAAAACTGGGGTCAAAGGTCACGTGAGTATTCTGGAGTTTTTACAGTTCCAGTAATTTTGTTAATTAGAAGCAGAGAGCCAAAATATGAAACATGCTGTGTGACAGATAAACCGCAGATGACAGGAGACGCATGAACAGCGGGTCAAGGGTCAAGGGTCAAAGGAATCAGTTATTATGTTACTGTGAAAGAACACAGCTTGCCAGTACCTGCTGGGAATAAAATCTAACCATTTAGCCAAAGACCTCTGCTTTCAAAAATATATGAATTTTCAACATGCTATGGAAAATGTTATCAAGTTAAGTTTACAAGAACAGTAAACTACCCTTACCATTAAACTTGACGAAATATACAAGCCTTTGAATATCATATTGCAAAGCAATGCATAAATACTCAAATGCACATTTTCATCATCTGAAAATGAAACATAAATTGGAAAAGACACGACATATTTTCTTTCTTTACAATTCCGTGTGTTCTATTACTTTGATTCCAATTTCACTTGTTCTTGACATATCTCATCAAGGCATCAAAATGAGTCATGGCCCTGTTTCAACGCTCATCCGCTGTTTCAGTATATTAGAGAAGAAGGTAATTTTTCAATTCCTTTGACTATGGAAAGTAATATTGAAGCCACCCCTGTTAAAATGTATCACGTGCTACTGTTAGTTAATCCAAGAATGCATCGAGGGATCGGTGCAAATTAGTTTTGAGACCATCGTAAACATTTAAGGATGGATTCTGCCACATTACTCTCGTCATCAAGAAACTGAAAAAGATATTTAAGAGATACAGCATGGAAACAGGTCCTTTGGTCCACAGAGTCTGTGCCACCCGTTCACATTAGTTCTATGTTATCCCATGTTTGCATTCACTCCCTGCACATTTGGGGCAAGTTTATGGAGGCCAATTAACCTATCAAGCTGTCATCATTGAGATGTGGGAGGAAACCGGAGAACCCAGAGGAAACCCATGCGGTCACAGAGAAAATGTGCAAACTCCACACAGATAGCACCTGAGGTCAGGATTGAACCACAGTCTCTGGCGCCATGAGGCAACAGCTGTACCAATGTGCCACCAAGCTGTGCCACCATGGCACCTGAAAATAGAAAGTTTTGAAAATAGAAGCATTGAATTTAATAGCAAATTTGAAAATGAGCCCAGGTGCATGTGTGTGTGTGAAAACGTTCACCTCCAGATTCAGGGACAGTTTCTTCCCAGCTGTTATCAGGCAAATGAACTACCCTATCACAACTAGAGAGCAGTCCTGAACTAGTATCTACCTCATTAGTGCCCCACGGACTATCTTTAATCAGATTTTACTGGCTTAACCTTGCATTAAACATCATTGTCTTATCGTGTGGGGATTGTGAATGGCTCGATTATAATCATGTTCCATCATTCCGCTGTTGTAGATGCTGGTTTAAACCGAAGATAGGCACAAATTGCTGGAGTAACTCGACGGGACAGGCAGCATCTCTGGAGAGAGGAATGGGTGACGTGTCAGGTTGAGACCCTTCTTCAAGTCTGACTACAAATGTAACTTACCAATCACGTTCGCTGTAAGAGCGTTATCACAATGATCCAAAGAGTTGGATGTATATTTGAAAATAAAAAGAAAGCTGTGGAGATAAAGCAGGAACTTGGGATAAATCCCCTGGGCAGAAAATACAAAGGCTTGAAAGCACATATTGGCAAATTCAGGAATATCTTCAAAAGGAGAAAGATTGACTGAACTTTATTACCTTCCACCACAGTGAAGATTGCTGATTCCACTGTGATGGATGGTTATGTTAAACTCTATCGTGTGTTGTGCTCTTTTTACTTGTATGGCTGCATGGTAATTCAAATATCACTGTACCGTAATGGGTGCATGTGACAATAAATGTGAACTTGAACTTGAACTGTCCATCTCAAGGGGTTATCCATGAATAAACTTGTTTCAACTTGTTTCAACTTCCCCACTGCTATCAGACTCTCATAGAAACATAGAAAATAGGTGCAGGAGTAGGCCATTCGGCCCTTCGAGCCTGCACCGCCATTCAATATGATCATGGCTGATCATCCAACTCAGTATCCTGTACCTGCCTTCTCTCCATACCCCCTGATCCCTTTAGCCACAAGGGCCACATCTAACTCCCTCTTAAATATAGCCAATGAACTGGCCTCAACTACCTTCTGTGGCAGAGAGTTCCAGAGATTCACCACTCTCTGTGTGAAAAATGTTTTTCTCATCTCGGTCCTAAAGGATTTCCCCTTTATCCTTAAACTGTGACCCCTTGTCCTGGACTTCCCCAACATCGGGATCAATCTTCCTGCATCTAGCCTGTCCAACCCCTTAAGAATTTTGTAAGTTTCTATAAGATCCCCCCTCAATCTTCTAAATTCTAGCGAGTACAAGCCGAGTCTATCCAGTCTTTCTTCATATGAAAGTCCTGACATCCCAGGGATCAGTCTGGTGAACCTTCTCTGTACTCTCTCTATGGCATGAATGTCTTTCCTCAGATTTGGAGGCCAAAACTGTACACAATACTCCAGGTGTGGTCTCACCAAGACCCTGTACAACTGCAGTAGAACCTCGCTGCTCCTATACTCAAATCCTTTTGCTATGAATAAACTAAGAATTTATTCCCGATCTCCCAATCAACTTCATTGAGGCCCTTGCACGTTTTTGTCTTACTCGCACTTTCTTTGTAACTGTAAACCATATCCTGCACTCTGTTTCCTTTCTCTCTTCGCACTATCTGTTGTACATATTATGTATGATCTGATTATACTCATGCTTAGTATGATTTGCCCAGATAGTAAGCAAAACAAAGTTTTATACTGTATCCCAGTGCACGTGACAGAACTAAACCAATAGAACAATAATTGAAAAGCTCTTTCAAACACTTGGCACATAAACGAAGAGCTAATAGGCCACTTTGCTTTATGATGCTAAGATCTAAAATGAATATCATAAAGAATACGGTCATAATTTCCATTTAATTACTTTGCAATTACATTATTCTGCATTAAAATGAAAGCACACTGTGACTCTCATAAAGCTCCCCACAGAACTGTTGCACCAGCATAAATTCTGTGGTGAAAAGTCATGGGCTGAAGATAAAATCCTACAGCAAAGCCAGCTGCAGGTCATCTGCCATGTGTGACAATCTGTGCTACTGACAATTAACTGGTTGTAAATTAGTTAACTTTGCAGAAATTGGACACACAAAGTTCAGATCATTCAGCAAACAATTTTGGTGCATGCGTTGCGTCAGCATAACTGTATACTAAACAGCCGAACCTGAGTGAGAGAAACATTTCCACTATAAATCCAGCTAAATTGTTACAAGGGATTAAAGAAGCACTCTTTCACAAATTAGTCTGATGTTGACACTCAGGTGCATAGATTTATTATTAATTGTTAATTTCCTTGCTCATGTGCTTTATGGCTTTTGTGCCTTAATCATATTCATGCTAGCTGTCTGAAAGGACCTTTTTGCTTACTCTTATCCTTGTGTATGAACACTCAGAGGCCAAGAGTTGTAACAATGGCTCACCTCCTGCAGTCTACAAGCCACAGAGCCGAGGCATAAACAGAGGCATCAGTTTTCAAGAGAGTTAGAGTTTTCGAGAGTGAGTTAGATTTAGCTCTTAGGGCCAAGGGAATTAAGGGATATGGGGAACGGGGTACTGATTTTGGATGATCAGCCATGATCATATTGAATGGCGGTGCTGTCTTGAAGGGCCGAATGGCCTATTCTTGCACCTATTTTCTATGCTTTTTATGTTTACTATAAAGGAACATTGTTCACTTACAAGTGCAGTTCCACTTAAACAAGGCGTATTCAGGAGAGAGCAGCCCACCACATCCAACACCCGTCTCCTTCCCATCAGGGCCCGGTAGCTGAAGTGTGTAATATCTAGACTAATCTGACAGCACCTTCCAGGTCCGTGACCTCTCACCACCAGGAAGGACCAGGTTAGCAAGAGCAAGAAAACACCATCACCTGAAGGTCAGAAAGTGCTGGAGACCATGAATAGGTGTTATTCATGTATTACACATAATATTATGTATACTATGAACTATGTATACTATGTATAATATGAACCATATTATGTATGCAGATGATCTTGTGGTCTTTAGTCCATCTAGCGCTGGTCTCCAGCAGCTCCTTACTATATGTTCTGTGTATGGTGTGGAACATGACATTAAATATAATTCTAGTAAGAGTACTGTTATGATCTGTAGAACCAAAGAGGATAAATGTCTAAAATATCCTGATTTTAAATTGTCTAACAATAATCTTAGTGTCTGTAATAAGATAAAATATCTAGGGCATATTATTACAATACAATACAATACCTTTTATTGTCATTTGAACCTCACATGAGGTTCAAACGAAATTTGGTTTCTGCAGCCATACAAAAAAAGAACCAAGACACACACCAACACAATTCAATTCACATAAACATCCATCACAGTGAGTCCTCCTCACTGTGATGGAAGGCAAAACTTAAACATATCTCTCCCCTGCACTCCCCTCTCCCCCCCATGTCAGAGTCAAAGACAGAGTCAAAGCCCCCGGCGGGCGATGTTAAATGTCCCGCAGCCATTAAAGCCACGCTGGGTGATGCAAGGCCACGCACCGGCTCTTGGTGTTGGAGCCCCGGCGGGTGCTCACAAAGTCCCGCGGCCATTCCAAGCCGCGCGGGGCGGTGATGTAAGGCCCCGCTCCAGGTGCTCTTCAACCCCGCAACTCGGGCGGGAGAAGTCGCCGTTGCGGAAGCCCTGAAAAGCGGTCTCCTACCATGGACCCGCGGGCTCCCGGTATTACTGTCCACAGACCTGCGGTAGGAGCTTCCGAAACTCCGGGTGTCGGGTCACAGCAGCTCGCCACCACAGCTCCACCCGCTCCGGACTCGGCCAGCTCCGTGATGGTGAGTAGCTCCGCAGCTCCGCGACTGGAGCCCCAGGTCATTCCTGTTGGAGGCCGCTCCACGTTGCAGCCCCAACGACAACGGAGACCCGACAAAGAAAAGGTCGGGTCTCCCGTGCAGGGGAAAGACCTTAAAGTTCCCCCCCCACCCCACCCCACACACATACCCCGACAAAAAAAACAATAAAAACTACATAGAACAAGACAGAAAACAATAAAAAGACAGACGGACTGCAGAGGCCGCTGCTGACAAGAGTCGCGCCGCCCAAGATAAAATATCTAGGGCATATTATTACAGAACAAATGACAGATGATGAGGATATTTATAGGCAACGACGCATGCTGTATGTACAGGCGAATATTCTCTTGCGTAAATTTGGTGCGTGTGCAGATGTGGTGAAGATGTCGCTATTTAGAGCATACTGCACACCACTCTACACTGCACACCTGTGGTCGAACTATTTAAAGACAAGTATGCAGAGACTAAAGGTGGCATATAACGATGCCATGAGAACACTGCTAAGGCAACCTAGATGGTGTAGTGCCAATAATATGTTTGTGGCTGCAGGAGTCAGTACCTTAGAAGCTATCCTAAGACACCACATGTATAAATTAATTTGCAGGATAAATGACTCTAAAAATTTGCTTATTGTGGCCTTGTCAAACATAAGGGTTAGCACTACACGCTACGAATCCCAGCTGTGGAGACACTGGTATCGTTGTCTCGTTGTAGGACATTGATCATCTTTTAATCTGGATTTTTAACTTATGTATTGTGTTTTTTAAAAAATATATAAATTATGATGTTTTTATAAGTGATATACCAAGATTTTATATGTATTTATGATATTTGATATGCAATGCATTTTTAATGTAATGTTGCCCCTTGTCTGGACCTTGAGTCCGTAATAAAGTTTATTATTATTATTATTATTATTAGATTAGATTAGATTCATGTATTAAATTAGATTCATGCATTAAATTAGATTCATGTAATGTATGTTTCCAGTCAGGGTCTTGACCCAAATCGGCACCTTTCCATGTTCTCTAGAGATGTTGCCTGACTCATTGGGTTACTCCAGTACTTTGTGTCCTTTTGTGTAAACCAGCATCTGCAGTTCCTTGTTTCTGCCATTGTATCAAGGGTAGTAATGGATGGACAATAAGAGCTATCCTTGCCAACATCCCCAAATCCACACACATCTTCAAATTAAAACACTTTGGACATTTTGGACTAGTATTGGTGTTTGATTCCTAACAAAATATCTTTTCCCCTTCTGGAATAAATATTTACTACACACCAAAAATAAAACGTGCTCAAGTTTACCTTTTCCAAGAAGAGGGAAGCAAAATGTAAATGAAGCATTTGACTCACAGTCAATACACCCACAGTCTGAGCTTTAGTTCAACACAGCAGTAAATGTTAATTTATTGAAATTTCAATGTAAATTGTATTAACAGCATAAAGTTCACGGCCATTCACAAATCCTGTAATGGTACAACACAGAAGGAAGCCATTTTGTCCGTCAGAACTGCTGGCTCTTTGACAGAGATATCTAATTAATCCCACTCCCCACCTCTGACCTCAGAGCCTGGCACATTTCTCCTTTCAACTATGCATCCAATTCCCTTTTGTGCGTGTGTAGGAAAGAACTGCAGATGCTGGTTTAAATCGAAGGTAGACACAAAAAGCTGGAGTAACTCAGCGGGACGGGCAGCATCTCTGGAGAGAAGGAATGGGTGCCGTTTCGGGTTGAGACCCTTCTTCGAAACGTCACCCATTCCTTCTCTCCAGAGATGCTGCCTGGCCCGCTGAGTTACTCCAGCTTTTTGTGCCTCCCTTCTGTGCATCATTAATGTAGTGCATTCCAGATCATAACATGCCATGAACAAAAATTGCTCCCCTTCTCCCTCTTTCGACAATTATCGTAAATAATCTGTGACCTCTCGTTACCAGATCCTTTGCCATGGGAAAGAGCTTCTCTTTATTCACTGAATCAAACCACTCATGATTTTTGAATGCCGTTCATTAAATTTTCCCTTTTACCCTCTCTGTTGCCTCTCCAGAATGTCATCTCTGGTAATATCCAAGTAAATCACATCGATACTCGATCCAAGAAGTTGTCATTCTTCCTAAAGTGTGCTGCCTGGAGCAAAGCACAATACTTCTGTTAATAACTAACCTATGATTTACAAAGGATTACTTCAGAGAGAGAGAGAGGGAGAGAGACTTTAGAGATTACAGTGCAAAAACAGGCCATTCGGCCCACTGCGTTCATGCCAACCAGCAATCACCACGTACACTAGCACTATTCTACACATTAGGGACAATTTACATTTTTACTGAAGCCAATTAGCCTACAAACCTGTATGGCTTTGGAGTGTGGAAGGAAACCGGAACACCCGGAGAAAACCCACGCAGTCACAGGGAGAACATACAAACACTGTACAGACATCATCCATAGTAAGGATCGAACCCTTGGTCTCTGAGGCTGTGAGGCAGCAACTCTACCATTGTGCCACTGTGCTACCTCATACCTTAATTACTATCTTTTTGCACCTAACACTTTTCAACCTCTTCCCTCAAAATCTTTTGCACCAAGTCTCCTTGCCCTCACCCAGCCTCCTCTTTTCCTAGCAGCATTCCTCCTTCTTTCCCCCCACCTTAAAATTGGACTATGTTGTTCACATTCCCACAGCACATTGTGTTTCAAAACCCGGTCAAATGCAAGTTAAAATTATCCTCATCTCAAGAAATTAGCTTTTGGGAAGAAACAGCACAGTATGCCCATGGAAAGTTCCCAAAGGGAAATCTAACGTTGGTTTTTAAATCGTTAAAGAGTCATTGCGCTGCGTCACCTATCCATGTTCTCCAGAGATCTGCCTGACCTGCTGAGTTACTCCAGCATTTTCTGTCTATACTCCAAGTGTTGGCTCAACAATGACGTAGGCTGCAACACAGCTTTAGCAAATCTGTTGCTTCTGTTCGAAGAAGATTGTGGCAATGGAATTTTTAGAAGTGTGTGTTTAGAAGACTTCATACTGGTTCAATGGCGCAGCTGGTAGAGCTGATGCCCCACAACACCAGAGACCTGAGTTTGCTCCCGACCTCAGGTGCTGTCAACAGTATGTGGAGTTTGCACGTTCTCCCTGCGACCACATAGGTTTTCTCCGGATGCTCAGGTTTCCCAAGGGCATGCCGGTTTGTAGATTTATTGGCCTCTGTAAATTGCCCTTCATGTATAGGGGAAGTGGGATAACATAGAACTAGTGTGAATGGTCGGAGTTGACTCGGTGAGCTGAAGTGCCTGTTGCCAGGCTGTATCTCGAAATTAAACTCGCTCTAAACTAAACTGAATGTAGGATGAGAGATGGGATGCTGATGGGAGCCACAAGGATACCCGTGGCATAGAAACATAGAAAATAGGTGCAGGAGTAGGCCATTCGGCCCTTCGAGCCTGCACTGCCATTCAATATGATCATGGCTGATCATCCAACTCAGTATCCTGTACCTGCCTTCTCTCCATACCCCCTGATCCCTTTAGCCACAAGGGCCACATCTAACTCCCTCTTAAATATAGCCAATGAACTGGCCTCAGGCAGTCATTATTATATTTATGTGTAGGAAGGAACTGCAGATGCGGGTCTGAACCAAAGCTAGACACAAAATGCTGCAGAAACTCAGCGGGTCAGGCAGCATCTCTGGAGAAAAGGATTGGGTGACGTTTCGGGTCGAGACCCTTGTTCATACCGATAGTCAGGGGAAAGGGAAACGAGGCGTATCGCAGAGAGGAGGAGAACTTCTTTAAAGTAGGCATACCTTTATTGGGATTTTGCAGTGGAGCAGACAAAATGTGTATGAAGGAAAGATAGATAGATAGATAGATAGATAGATAGATAGATAGATAGATAGATAGATAGATAGATAGATAGATAGATAGATAGATAGATAGATAGATAGATAGATAGATAGATAGATAGATAGATAGATAGATAGATAGATAGATAGATAGATAGATAGATAGATAGATAGATAGATAGATAGATAGATAGATAGATATGCCTTTATTGTCATTCAGACCGAAGTCTGAACGAAATTGCAGCAGTCATACATATAATACAATAAAAAAAATAAAAAGATGTCATGGATGTGGGAGTTTACTGCCAATTCCTAATAGATTAGGCATTTCAGAGAGCACTAAAGAATCAACCACATTGCTGGAGTTCTTGACGTCACACATGGACCAGATTGAGTAAGACAGCAGATTTCCTTTCCCAAAGAGCAGTAGGTAACAGTAGTAGTGTGGTCTGTTTCATTCCAGAACATTGTTCATTAACTGAACATCCAATTCCCCCGCAGCTGCAGCGAGATTTCAACTCACATGTCTGGATCTTTGATCCTCACTTTGTTATTATCCTCGTAAATCTTCCACCATGCTCTCTTGTCTCTAGGTAGGCTGGTGTGGCAGATGTCACAGAGCTGGGAGTAGGCAGTCCTTCAGGCGCCAACCCCACCCCCCCCCCCACCCCTCCCTCCACAAGATACTCTGGGACAGACACTCTGTGTGTCTTATGGCAACAAACTATTTGGTATACTGTAAGCCTGGCAAAGGGACGCAGCTAGTGGTAATACTGCAGAATTTGAGAACCACAATCTATAGTTTCCACAATGTGTGCAATGTTGGTGGGCGCCAATAAGTGTTCGTTTGAGTCCCTTTAAAGATTGTGGCATGTGACTAATTGCCCTCTGCATTGGAAATGTTTTAATTGATAGCCAAGACTTGAACACTGTCCTTGAATAAGTCCTACATATCTCTATTAAACTCTTTGCATTTCATGTTTGTCTGTACTTCATAAGAGAACAAGAATCCAATGATTACGCCCATCACCACAGTGCCACCTTTCCAATGGTTGATTGGCAATATACATGGAAAACTCTGCTTAAAGCTGTATTACATAGAAAGGAGGCATTTGACATACCATATCTATGCCAATATACACTATATACCATATACCATGCTCATATACATGATTGGCATTTGTCTGCATTAGCACTGTGTGCGTCCTCCTATGCCTTGCCTAGTTGCATGTCAGTCTAATGAAAGCAGCGAGAATCAATCAAGTATTTGTAATTTACTTATTCACAAGAAAATAACACTAAATGCACACTATGGCAGCATTTGAGTGTTGTGCACTCTCTGTATTCATCATCATGCTGCCTTAATTAGGAGATATTAGCTGTAAGGAGAGTACACAAAAATGCTGGAGAAACTTAGCAGGTGCAGCAGCATCTATGGAGCGAAGGAAGTAGGCAATGTTTCGGGCTGAAACCCTTCTTCAGACTTTGCCTATTTCCTTCGCTCCATAAATGCTGCTGCACCCGCTGAGTTTCTCCAGCATTTTTGTGTACCTTCGATTTTCCAGCATATGCAGTTCCTTCTAAAACAGCTGTAACAACAGGTTGGGCAAAGTTGGATTGTTTTCTGTAGGGCACCAGAGGTTGGGAGACTTGGTAGAAGTAAATAAAATGATGAGAGACATTGATAGGGTAGAGAGTAAGAACCTTTTCTCCATGGTGGATATGGCAAAGAGGGGTAATGTCCCTCTTTACTTTAAGGTAAGAGGGGTAATGTCCTTCTCAATTTACAAATTCTCTGACAGCACTACAGTAGTGGGCCGGATATCAAATAATGACAAGACGGAGTACAGGTAGGCGTTTGAGAACTTTGTGACCTGGTGCCAAGGCAACAACCTTTCCCTCAATGTCAACAAGACAAAGGAGATAGTGATCGACTTCAAGAAGTGACGCGGTATACATACCCTTGTTTATATCAATGGTGCCAAAGTAGAGATGATTGAAAGCGTCTGTCGTGGGGCAGACTGAGACTGACTCCCTTCCCCCCTCCCCAACCTTTGCACATCTCCAATCTTTTCCACACATCACTTTAATTTCATGTTTCATGTATTTTGTGTTTTTATGACTGTTAGCAGATCAATTTCCGTTCTGGGATTAATAAAGTTCTATCGTATCGTATCGTAAGCTTCATGTTCCTAGGAGTAAATATAACTAGCAACTTGTGCTGGAAGAACCACATTGAAGCTGTGGCCAAGAAAGCACACCAACGCCTGTACTTCCTTGAGGGCTTAGGAAGTTCAGCATGTTCCCAACAACTCTCAGCACCGCCAGATGTGCCGTAGAAAGCATTTTATCGGGATGCATCACAGCATGTTTGGGAGCAGCTCCATCCAAGACCACAAGAGAATGCAGAGAATTGTGGACACAGCCCAGACCATCACGCAAACCAGTCTCCCTTCCATTTGCTCCATCTACACTTCACACTGCCTCGGCAGAGTCACCAGCATAATCAAAGATGTGTCGCACCCTGGTCACTCCCTCTTTTCCCCTCATCCATCAGGCAAGAGATACAGAAGTGTGAAAATGCATACCTCCTGATTCAGGGACAGTTTCTTCCCAGCTGTTATCTGGCAACTGAACCATCCTACCACCAACTGGAGGGCAGTCCTAAGCTAGCATCTACCTCATTGGAGACCCTTGGACTATCTTTGATCGACCTTTACTAGACTTTATGTTACACAAAAAGTTATTTCCTTTATTCTGCATCTGTACACGGTGGATGGCTTGATGTAATCATGTATTGTCTTTCCGCTGAGTGGATAGCACGCTGGATAGCAGTTTGCACTCGCTAGAATTTAGAAGATTGAGGGGGGATCTTATAGAAACTTACAAAATTCTTAAGGGGTTGGACAGGCTAGATGCAGGAAGATTGTTCCCGATGTTGGGGAAGTCCAGAACAAGGGGTCACAGTTTAAGGATAAGGGGGAAATCTTTTAGGACTGAGATGAGGAAAACATTTTTCACACAGAGAGTGGTGAATCTGTGGAATTCTCTGCCACAGAAGGTAGTTGAGGCCAGTTCATTGGCTATATTTAAGAGGGAGTTAGATGTGGCCCGTGGCTAAAGGGATCAGGGGGTATGGAGAGAAGGCAGGTACAGGATACTGAGTTGGATGATCAGCCATGATCATATTGAATGGCGGTGCAGGCTCGAAGGGTCGAATGGCCTACTCCTGCACCTATTTTCTATGTTTCTATGTTTCTATAAAGCTTTTCACTGATCCGCGGAACACATGATAATAAACTAAACTAAACTAAAGGAGACACGCAGCACAAGTTTTTTACATAGAAGTAGCGGGTGCCTGGAAGTAGCTGCCAGGGGTGGTAGTGGAGGCAAATGGTATTGAAGAGACTTCCAAATAGGCACATGGATATGCAGGAAATGGAGTAGTATGAACTGAGTGAAGGCAGATAAGACAAGTTTATCTTGGCATTATGTTCAGCAAAGGCATTGTGCGCTGAAGGGCCTGTTCCGCTTCTGTACTTTTCAATGTCCTTTGTTCTAGGAATGACTAAAAGGAACTTCAACCACACCACAAATTATAATATGGAGAACAACATATCGTGTGAGTCAAAAATGAACTTAATAATGTTTTGGTAAACCAGAAAACTATTGCCTCAAAATATTCACACACTGCGGCAACATTTGAATGTTGTACACTCCCTCGGAAATTTGTTCCATTGACTTTGGAACAAATTTCTGAGGCAAAGTACAAAGTGCTGGCTCTTGTACAGGTTATATATTTTTAGACATTCAGAGTTCAGTGCTATGTTCTGCAAGGGCAGGGACATTGAAACAAAACCAGTTGAGCCCCAATTACATGTTTTGTGCCTGTGGCAATTTTGGCACACTGTGCTCCAATTCAAATGGGAGCCTTGCACTAGCTGTCATCCCTACAGACTAATATGCAGTGTTTCAAAAGTTCTGGACTCATTTCCTAAAATATAGGACTATTTACATATTGCTTCCAAGAAGCTCTTTAAAATTACCAAGAGGAAATTGTAGAAAAGTTTTTAAAAATCTTTCAAGTTCTTGAAATATTTTAATTTGTTACATGTGCCTCTGAAATCCTATCGGCCATGAATCCAAATAAAAGCATCAGCACTTGGGACTGGAGCAAAACCAAACTGAAAAAGCAGAAAATGAAACAGGATTGCTGATATAAATTAGTAGGGAACAGTCAATGGAATGCACTCCTGGTTTCACTCAATCGTAAAATATGTTAGCTGAATGTACTGGCCAGTCAAGAAATCCTTGACAAAATAAATTGGGCAAACGGCTAGAGTCACTTTAACCATATAACCACATTGAAATCCCTGCAACACAAGAAGCATATTGCACGGGTGTGCCACACTGTGCCTCACTGAGAACAAATAGGAGAGTCGTATGCCTACGATGGCAAGTCCGATGGGCAAATCTTCTAAAGTTGCAACCAGTTTATTTTATTTCTCTGATTCAACACTCCCATCAAGAGATGCCACACTCTTGCAATTTCGGGAGAGTTGACAAGAATCATTAAAAAACATGCCGAGTTTTTCCAGTGAATTGCTGCACATTTTGGTCATGCTGCCACGGAGGGAGGCTGGCAACTAATAAGTGAGTTCGGTATTCTGACTGCGCATGCCCAGGTCAAAGGTCACTATTCATAAACATTGCTGGAAAGCAGTGGAGCTGTGTACAAAGAGACCTTCATTTCTTCTGTGTTTTCCAGCTTTGATTCTTCCAGGTAAGAAAATACTGATTTGAAACTATTAATTAGTTGTATTTATTGTTCCTTTGTTAAAAGCTAAGATTATTTTGTCATTTTTATTGCCTTAAAGGTGCTCGTCCGTGGTCGGGGTCGGGCTTGGGTCTCCAGGGCTGCGGGCGTTGTTGAGTTGCTGCTGGGCCGTCCCCGTCCCCTCCCGGGTGGCCCGCCCCTGTCCAGGGGCCGGAGGTGTTGGGCCGGGTTTGCAGCCAGCGCGGGGTGAAGGCGCTGGCTCCGGCGGGCCGGTGACCATCGGCTGTGCCTCTCTCCTTGTCCAGTGGCTGCCGGTTGGCCCGCACGGTGCTGGCGGGGGCCGAGCGCCAGTCATTGGCGGGGATGCACACGGGTTGCTGCGGTGGCTCGGCGGATCAGGTGGAGTTGAACTGGAGTTGGCGCTTCTTCTCTGCGCTGGCTGTGGGCCTGAGGCCGCTGGTGTCGTCGGTCCGGAGCTGTCGGTTGTCCCAGCGGGACAGGCAGACTTGAACTGGAGTTGGCGCTTCTTCTCTGCGCTAGCTGTGGGCCTGGGGCCGCTGGTGTTATTGGTCCAGGGTCGCCCCGGACGTCTCCAGCCGCTCCCTGAACGGGGATGGGACACTCGGGGGTGGGGGGGGGAGCGGTCCAGTGGCGGTTCGGCAGCGCTTGCGGTGCTGGGGACCCGAGTTCGATCCTGGATGCGGATGAGGCGCGTCTCTGTTTGCGCGCTCTCCCCTGTCTCCCACTCGCATCTGGCCCCTCTCTCTCTCGCTGTTACACCCCGCTCTTCCGCTACCTGTTCCTTTGGAGAGATGAGAGGTACTATTTATGGGAGTCTCTCTGGAATAGAGAATTTCATTGCTCGTTCGTATTCATAGATGAGGCTGAAGAATTCAATTGCCTTGAAATTAGCAGAATAGTGAAATTCGACTCAGAAACTATCACCGTTTTGTTCCAGCCTGGAATACATTAATGTTCCTATAATAAATGACCACAGGGCACCCCCGTTCCTCAGGTTAAATATATTTTTACACATATATTATGAATAAAGATAAGAATTTATACAAAGTTTCTTCAGCCGGCTCTTTGTTCGTTTTTTCTTTATGGTGAATGGCCTTTGACAAATCCCATAATTCCTTGCATTTTTCAGAATACCGAACTCGCTTATCGTGGCAGAGGCAAGGAGGCAGTGATCTGCCTGCCCTTTCAAGCACTTCCCATGTGTGGAATAAAGGGATGCGGAAGATTAAGAACAAAATGACCTCAGAAACTTGAAACATTTTTTGGGTGCAAATTTGCAAATTCATAATGCAGTCTTATAATTTACCACAGCACCTTGAAATCTGCTTTATTGCAACAGTGCGGAAAAACTTTGTTTCGCTTAACTAATGATTAATTGGTTAAGTTACTGAACAACTATCCAAGCCCCGGATCATTGAACTGAAGATATTTGTTCAAATCCCACCATGGTACCCAACTTAAATTCAAGGGATTCAGTAATTCTGGAATCCAAAGCTACTCTCAGTAATAACAAACTTAAAACATATATTTCAGTACCGTTCTTCTGGAACGAAAATCTGCCATCCTTACCCAGCCTAGTCTCCACGTAACTCCAGACAGTTGAGAATGATTGACTCTTAATTATTTCTCCATAAGACGTTGGTAAGGCTGCATTTGCACAGTTCTGGTCGAGGGTGCAGGAGAGGTTCGGCAGAATGTTTAAGAAGGAACTGCAGATGCTGGAAAATCGAAGGTACACAAAAATGCTGGAGAAACTCAGCGGGTGCAGCAGCATCTATGGAGCGAAGGAAATAGGCAACGTTTTGGGCCGAAACGTTGCCTATTTCCTTCGCTCCATAGATGCTGCCGCACCCGCTGAGTTTCTCCAGCATGTTTGTGTACCTTCAGCAGAATGTTGCCTGAATTAGAGGGAATTTGTTATAAGGAGATGTTGGATAGACTTTGATTACTTTCTCTACAATGCCAGAGATTGAGGGGCAACCTAATAAAAGTAGGTACAATTATGAGAGGCATAGAAAGGGTAAACAGTCAGACCTTTTCCCCAGGATGGAAACGTCAAATACGAGAGGGTTTAGCTTGAGGTGAGCGGGGCAAAGTTTAATGGAGATGTGCAGGGCAAGGTTTTTACACAGTGAGTGAAACACACTGCCAGAGTTGGTGGTGGAGCCAGAACTGATGATGGTACTTAAGAGGCTTTTAGATAGGCAGATGAATGTGCAGGGAATAGAGGGATATGAATCATGTGCAGGCAGATGAGATTAGTTTGCCTTGGTATTATGCTCGTCACAGACATTATGGTCTGAAGTGTTTGTTCTTGTGCTGTACTATCTATGTTCTATGTCTAGTTCATGGGAAATGATAAATAGACAATAAATGCCGCTCAAAGGCCTCATCCATACCCCATGAATAAAACAAAAATCCATTTTTTGCCTTGTGCTGATTAAGCATCTTGCTATAACAAGATTTAAAAGACATTTGGACAGGTACATGCATAGGATAGGTTTAAAGGGATACGGGCCAAATGCAGGTGGATGGGACTAGTGTTGGTCGAAATGGGCAAGTTGGATGGAAGGGCCTGTTTTCGTGCTGTTTGTCTCTATGACTCTAAGATGATTGCGTTAGCAGAGGCCCGTTGGAAGATGTTTGCTTTCTAACTTCAAAATGAAACCCACTGCCAACATCCTCAGGACTAATAGCAACCTGGTCATTGGCAGAATGTGCTGTGCAGCTGTTTCCTAAGGTTCTGCCAATACACAGCCTGGTTTATTCCTATGTATTTGGTAATGAAGCTGCTTAAACCAAATTAGTCATCCAGCAATATAGCTCATGAAAGAACCCAGTTCTCCCCCAGTGTCTCAAGAGGCAGACGTTTTTTTTTGTTTCTTCTTCCTAACTGAGACCTGCATTCAATTTCCCCAGCCCAGGCCTGCACTTCATTTGTTGGGAGGTGAGGGTACATTTGAATCCATAAACAAACACAGTCTGGTCGC
Source organism: Amblyraja radiata (assembly GCF_010909765.2). Classification (NCBI taxonomy): domain Eukaryota; kingdom Metazoa; phylum Chordata; class Chondrichthyes; order Rajiformes; family Rajidae; genus Amblyraja; species Amblyraja radiata. Next base: position 90,055,554 of record NC_045960.1, read on the forward strand.
TCTGGATCCAGGTAGATATTGCCTCAGGAACACTGTGTCATAAGAAGAAGGTAGGGTTGTGTGAGGTGAGGAGGAGGGAACCTCGTGGCCAACTAGGGCATCAAGGGTTACGGGGAGAAGGCAGGAGAATGGGGTTGAGAGGAAAAGATAGATCAGCCATAATTGAAGGGTGTATAGAACAAGCTGCCAGAGAAGGTAGTTGAAGCAGGGACATTTAAGAAACAGTTAAACACATGGATAGGACAGGTTTGGAGGGATATGGGCTAAACACGGGCAGGTGGGACTAGTGTAACTGGGAGATGTTGCCCGGTGTGGGCAAGTTGGGCCAAAGGGCCTGTTTCCCAGCTGCATCACTCCATGACTCTACGAACGGCAGAGTAGACTTGATAGGCTGGATGGCCGACTTCTGCTCCTATCACCTTATGAACTTCAACTCTCCCATTTGAGCCAGTACTAGCTCACAGTTCACACACACAGGGGAATGGCAAGAATGAGTTCCTGACACAAACCTGAGGTAATCCAGTGGAAGGGAAATTTCTTGAATTTATAATTGAGAAATAACTCGTTACTCAAACAAGGTACACGTCAAAATAATAATGATTGGACAGAGTCAATATGGATTTCATGGATAGACACAAAAAGCCGGAGTAACTCAGCGGGTCAGGCAGCATCTCTGGCATAAAGGAATAGGTAACGTCTTGGGTCGAGACCCTTCATATTTAGAGTTGTACAGCATTAAAACAAGCACTTTCCAACCCCCTTCTCACTCCACCAACCAATGGACAGTCGGATACAACCATGAAAGTGGTATTTGCTCACCTTATATTGAATTTGGTGGGCTTCATAATGGCGCAGTTGCTAGAGTGTTGCCTCACAGAGACATAGAGGGGGATGCAATAAGGATCACCAGAATCACTTGGATTGTGCTGGATGGAGAAATGAGGAACTGCACCTGCATTCCGTTGAGACTAGGAGAATGTACCTGCAAAATTGTGAGCCGCCTCACACGCGTCACTGGGATGGATGCCAATTTAACCTCTTTCGGTGAAGTTAGCTGAAGAATAAGCATACGGCAGGAATCAAGAAGCTACTCTCCTCAGCAATCCCAGTGAGATTTGATCTTGTATATCATGATCAATACAGCCCTTCGTCCCAACTTGTCCACACCAGCCAACATGTCTCAGCTACACTAGTCCCACCTGCCTGCGTTTGGTTAATATCTCACCAAACCTGTCCCATCCATGTACCTGTCTAACTGTTTCTTTAACATTGGGATAGTCCCAGCGTCGACTACCTCCTCTGGCAGCTTATTCCATGCACCCACCATACACCCTTTGTGTGAAAAAGTTACCCCTCAGATTCCCATTAAATCTTTTCCCCTTCACCCCTGTTTGGTTGGGACAAGCCATTGTCCTACCCCTCCTCCATGTTAAAAGCCTACAGGTGGAGGATGCCAATACTTATGGGCCTGTCCCACTTAGGCAATTTTTTGGGCGACTGCAGGTGACTGCCACAAAATGTTCAACCTGTTGAACATTTTTCGGCGACAGTGGCGACAATTTTGCTGTCGTAGGTGTTGTCGCTAGTTGTCGTAGGTGAATTTCATTAGAATTAGTCCCTGGCAGTCGCCTAAAGAGTCGCCTAAAGGGCCTGTCCCACTTGGGCGACCTAATCCGCGAGTCCAGAAGAATGCCTTCGACCTTCAAGCTCAACGGCACTCGCCTGGAAAGCCTCGAGCTGGATCGACCGGCCTCGTTGAAACCGCGAGCTGGATCGACCGAAGCACGAGCTGCATCTACAGACCGCACACACACACACACACACACACACACAAACACATCGCGAAGGTGGGGGCCATGGAGATGGAGTAGCGCTGTCTGCACGATGAAGATGAAGGTAAATGGCAGCCACAGAGTACGGTAAGTCCTTTAGAGAGCGCGGGGGGGGGGTGGGGTGGAGAAGGGGAGAGAAGGAGAGAGAAGGAGAGAGAAGGGGAGCGAGAAGGGAGAGAGAAGGAAGACAGAAGAGGAGAGAAGGGGGAGAAAAGGGGGGGAGAAGGGGAGCAGAAGGGGAGAGAAGAGGGGGAGAAGGAGTGGAGACAGTTTTAAGAAGTATAATAAAGTTAGCGGGCAATTTAGCTACTGGTGGGTCTTCTAGGTCGTGAAACTCCAATGAGACAATCAAAATGGCCGGTCAGCGAAGGATATTGCCTACGGCTGCCTTCGACTGCCTGTAAGTAAATAGCGACCCCATTCCACTGCCCTTCGACTAGACATGCGACTAAAAATTATCGATTTTTCAAACGGCGACCTATTTTTAGTCGAGGCCGGTTTAAATCATGATGAAAAAAAAGCCTCGACCACGCGGAAACCACTTTCGACCATTAGGGAGAGTGACCAAAACCTCCTGTGACCTCGTGGCGACCTTGCAGCGACCATGGGTGGCAGGCAAGGTCACCAGAGGTTGCTGTGGAGATCTCCTAAGTGGGACAGGCCCATAAGATAGCCTTTCTAGTAATGAGCGACTGACTCAGTGCAGCATGCATGTCTGATATTTAGTTTAGTTTAGTTTAGGGACACAGTGCGTAAACAGGCCCTCCGGCCCACCGAGTCTGCACTGACCACCAATTCCCATATACTAACACTATCCTACACACACTAACAACAATTTACTATTTTACCGAAGCCAAATAATCTACAAACCTGTATGTCATTGGAGTGCAGGAGGAAACCGTGGCACCCGGAGAAATCCCACGTAGGTCATAGGGAGAACGTACACACTCTGTACAGACAGCACCCATATTCATGAACGAACCGTGGTCTCTGGCACTGTAACAAATTCTAGCACAGCATCACCGTGCCACCCCATATCCAGGACCCTGTGCCTCTGCACGCCTGCAGAGAACTGCAGAGTCACTGGAGGACAGATATTGTTGCATTTCTCACTCCACCATTGGGCTCAAAGCTCCTTCCAGCAATAGATTCTGATGCTGCCACGCTACATCTGGCCCCTCAGCATTATACCAATGGTCACCACTCAGCCTCCCAGGTCCCAAAGAAAAAATCTATCCAAACTCTCCCAATAACTTAACACGACTGCATGCCCTGTTAAAATCAATGTAAATCAGACACAACGACCTGCAGATGCTAGTTTACAAAAAAGGCACAAAGTGCTGGAGTAACTCATCAGGTCAGGCAGCAGCTCTAGAGAACACGGGTGGGCATAATTTTCAACACATTGTTCACCTGACATCATTTTCAAGGAATCATGCACCTTTACACACTGACGACATACTGCAACACTCTGCATAGAACATAGAACATAGAACATAGAAAACAGGTGCAGGAGCAGGCCATTCGTCCCTTCGAGCCAGCACCGCCATTCATTGTGATCATGGCTGATCGTCCCCTATCAATAACCCGTGCCTGCCTTCTCCCCATATCCCTTGACTCCACTAGCCCCTAGAGCTCTATCTAACTCAGGGCTGTAGGGCTCTACAATTTACCATTAACATTTCTGTGTACATTTCTCACTTATGAACAAATATTTAATATGTTTCTAACATATTATCTAACATATTTTTTAAAGCTTCACAAAGGAAAGAAAATGATCCGTTTATCCCATGCATATGTTTTAATTATGTTGTTGATTCCTTTCAAATGAATGGGGGTGTGCAAAAATGAACCAACCACAGCTGGTATGAAGCTGAGGGGCCAGATGCAAAATGCATCAATTTCCCCAACTTCAACCATATCCAAATGATTGTGGACATGTCTGGGCACTGGCAGTGAGATCTTACTGGCACTGCTGGAGGTTCATTCACAGACTGCTCCGCCTCATGGAACTGCCACCAGTGATGTCCAGAGGTTGTTGGAACAGTGCTGCAGATGCTGGAAACCTGCAATAAAACCAGCAAATAATGGAAGCACTCAGCAGGTCAAGCAGCATCTGTGAGAAGAGGAACAGTCAACATTTCAGCTGCACTACCTTTATGTTCAGAATCGCAACATTGACTGTACCTCTTTCCGCGGATGCTGCCTGCCCTGCTGAGATTTTCCAGCATTTTCTACTTTTGTCGCACGTTTACAGTATCTGCTCCAGAATACACTTTTAATTCATCATAGGTGAAAATTAAAGTCTAAAAAGTGATTCACATTGTTGCCCAGCTTGAGCAATGTCTACATAGTTTGAGATTGCCCAAATTTAGAAATCTCTCAATTGACAGACAAGTGTACACATTGCAGGATGGTGTTGTAGGTATTTAGTTTAGAGAAAGAGCATGGAAACAGGCTCTCCAGCCCACTTTAACGACCATTGATCACAATTTCACACTAGTTTTATTGTATCTGACCTTCTCATCCACTCATTAGGGCAGTTTACAGCCGCCAATCAAACTACAAACCAGTGCATCTTTGGGATGTGAGAGAGAATCACAGCACCTGGAGGGAACCCACGCAGTCACAGTGAGAACGTGCTCCGGGTGGTGCCAGCAATGGCTGCCTGGCCAACAGTCTGTCTATCCCTTCCTTCTTTGTTGTTTGTTAGTATGAGTTAAATGTATATGTTTTTAGTGTTCTTTAGCTTGTTTTATGTGGGGGGGGGGGGGGGGGGGGGGTTGGGGGAAACTTTTTCTAACCTCGACGGAGATGTGATTTTTTTCCATATCATATCTCTGTCTGCAATGCGGCCTAACATCGAGCAGTTGGTGGCCTTTCCTGGAGACCGACTTCGAAAGCTCCACCGCGGGAGCCTGCAGGACTTACCATCGTGGAGCTCGCAATCCCTGTCGGGGATTGACTTTGGGGCTCCAACCGCGGGTGCCTGCGGACTTTAACATCGCAGAGCTCGCGGTCTCTGGTTAGAGACCGACTTTGGGAACACCAAGCCGCAGGGGCTTCGATCGTCCCGCCACAGGAGCTTCGATCGTCCCAACGCGGGAGAATAAAAGAGGAAGAAGTGTTTACTTTTTTGCTTTCCATCACAGTGAGAAATGCAGGAAATCCGCTGCGGTGGATGTGTATGTTAACTATTATGTAGTTGTGTGTCTTGGTGCTTTTTTTTAGTACGGCTGTATGGTAATTCGAATTTCACTGTACCTTAATTGACAATAAACTGACCTTGAATCTTTGAAACCTTGAACACCACACAGATAGCACCCGTGGTCAGGATTGAGCCCTGCTGTCTAGCGCTGTGAAGCAGCAGCACTACCAGCTCCATCACTTTTGCTTATCACCACTAACATTTAACATCCACCTTGTGCGAGTATCTAAATAGTGCCAACACCATCCTCAAACTTTTTTGTTGTTGTATGCATCCAGCTATAGTTACAGTGCTCCTCGGAGTCTCTTTACTGGGTTTAAACATTCTCCCTTTAAGGTTCAATCTAGTGGATTTGTTCACTTAGTTATCAGAACGCTCCAATGCACAGAAACGTTGTCCCTCTGTGTGAGTGGATGTGAACACTGCTCAGCAAATAGCCAGAGGGCACAATCTTTTTATGATTAAGTTCTTGAAGCATGAACTCATTCATGGAAGTGCAGTGGAAATAGGCCTATCGTTATATCGAGTAATCATCCTCTTTCGCAGATCTCCGACAGTGAGCAAATTGGAAATCCATAAAAATTGATGTAACGTTTACTCTACTCGCAACAGGCTGTGTAAAATATTGGCACCTCTGTTCCGCGTCCAGGTTTGAAAACTTGACACAATGCCAGGAGTGGGAAGGAGTTTGTTAATTATACCACAGAGTGAAACAGAATTCTCTTCCTGCTCACAAAGTGCCAGACTCAGCGAGTCCAGCAGCAACTATGGAGGTAAAGAATGACACAAAGTGCTGGCGTAACTCTTCTCAGACTGAAGAAGGGTCATGACTGACCAAGTAGATTAGTTGATAGTTGATGGTTTAGTTTATTGTCATTAGTTTATTTGCTTATTTGGTGCGTGCTATCCAATCATCGGAAAGACTATACATGATTCCAGTCAAGCCGCCCACAGTGTACAGATTCAGGATAAAGGGAATAGTTTAGTGCAAGATTAAGTCCATAAATGCCTGATTAAATGTTTAAGAAGGAACTGCAGATGCTGGAAAATCGAAGGTACACAAAAATGCTGGAGAAACTCAGCGGGTGCAGCAGCATCTATGGAGCGAAGGAAATAGGCAACATTTCGGGCCGAAACCCTTCTTCAATGTCTGATTAAAGATAGTCTAAGGGACTCCAATGAGATATATAGTAGCTCAGGACCACTCTCAACTTGTTGATAGGATGGTTCAGTTGCCTGATGACAGCTGGGAAGAAACGGTCCCTGAATCAGGAGGTGTGCGTTTTCACACTTATGTACCTCTTGCCTAATGGGAGCAGAGAGAGTAACCGGGGTGAGACTCTCCTTGATTACGTTGGTGGCAGCGTGAAGTGTAGATGGAGACAATGGAAGGAAGGTTGATTTGTGTGATGATCTGGGTTGCGTCCACAATTATCTGCAATTTCATGCAGATATTGCTGCAATTACATACATAAGGATGCACAAGACATTTGCATGCTATTAATAGCATATTTCATGACTTTCATCTAATTTAGACATTTCCTCAATAGGTCAGCTCCACTAAAGCATGCTAGATTTTTAGTATTTATTATATTATTATATAAACATTATTTGTGTTATACCTTCATCATGTATCTGTACACAGTGGATGGCTCAATTGTAATCATGTATTGTCTTTGCGCTGACTGGTTAGCACGCAACAAAAGCTTTTCACTGTACCTTGGTACACACAACAAAAAACTGAACTCAACTAGACTCATAAACTAATCTCAATTCATGAAACTGGTTGAGATAGATCCCATCCTATCCAAGGCAAGCAGGGAGGCCAGTACAACGGTAAAGGAACCTCCTGTTTCTCTACATCACCGCTCTTTGATTGTGGCCTCGAATTGGGCTCTCGATTTGTCAGGCGAAACAGGCAGTGAAAGGTGTCCAAGCAAATTGAGAACCTGACCCTTCCATGGATTACAAAACAATTCTGAAGCAACACTGAACAAGTCAACGTTAACTCGCTTTTATTTACTGCATGACCATTTACGAGGATCTTGCCAGGACATGAAGGCCTGAGCTATGGAAAGAGGTTGAGCAGGCTAGGGCTCTATTCTTTGGAGTGCAAGAGGATGAGAGGTGATCTTATAGAGGTGTATAAAATCATGAGAGGAATAGATCTGGTAAACACACAGAGTATCTTGCCTACAGTAGGGGAATCACGAACCGGAGGTTTGTGAGGGAGGAAAGATTTAATAAGAATCTGAGGGCTAACTTTTTCACGCAAAAGGTGGTAGGTGTATGAAACAAGTTGCCAGAGGAGGTAGTTGAGGCAGGTACTATCGCAACGTTTAAGAAATATTTAGACAGGTACATATGGGTCAAACGCAGGTAGGTGGGACTAGCGTAGATGGCGCATGTTGGCCAGTGTGGCCTGTTACCATGCTGTAAGACTCTATGAATTGTTCATTTTTTATCAACTTAACAGCATGCTAACCTAATTTTTAATTTCCCCTTCTCTCCATCCACTCCCACCCTTGTATTTACACTGCTTTCAAACAGGTGAGGTGCTATTAATGAACATTCAACACCCTCACCCAGCACCCTGACCTATCAGTCAATCTTTCCCCCACAATGACAAATGTATCTTTTGTCCTCACTGCCCCTTGCCCCCTTCACATCAACATTAATCACGTTTGATTTCTACCTTTTTTCAATTATGATGTGAGGCCGTCGATCTGATACATTATAAAAAAGGGAGGCTCTCCTTCTCCCTCCACAGATGCAGCGTGACCTGCTGAGTATTTCCAGCATTTTTTCTATTTTTACTTCATATTCACAGTAAATGGGTTCAATTTTGGAAGCAAACCTTTGGAAGCAAACCTTTCGCTCTGACAATTACACGTGCAGATTTCTTTCTGTGCATTATAGAACGGTGGGCATCTTGGTTGATGAGGGCGAGTTGGGCCAAAGGGCCCGTTCCTGTGCTGTATGGCTCTAAGAATCGACAACAGCAGCTATCCTGACTATTCCATTCAGAGAGGAATACAAAATAGAAATTCCATCTGTATTGTTCACTTTAGTAAGTGCTTCGCTGAGATTTTCAAATCCTTGCCATAAACTTCCATAATGTTCATAAATCAGAGTCAATGTTGATTGCATTTTTTTTTCTAAATTGACTCCAAAAGTCCTAAACATCCTAATTCTTTGTTCCCCTTTTCCCCCAGGCTAACAGCTCCCAGTGGAGAAGGGTACGGAGAAAGCAATCATAATTCCCAAAATATAGCAATGAATCAAACAGCTTTTTTAATTTTAAATAACTAGCAGAATAAACATTGGTATTTTTTAAAGCTGCAGCTTCTTCAGGAAGCAGTGTCTACATTAATTTGGCTATAGATTAATGTCAATTGTAAGGGCTCTAAATCACCCAGGCTTACAACACTGTCTCTCAGAGGTCCTAGGTTTCTGTGCGTTTAGATTCCTGTCAACACAATACCTCTCACGATGCACCACAAACTAAGTGGGCAGCGTTTTCTTGCAACTTGACAAGAGTTCCAGTCGCAAAATGACATCTGCTCCGTGTGAGTTGAAGTCTTACCGAGTGCTGACACCCACATCTCCCAGGCACATTAGCAAGTCAGGAATTCACTCCACGCAAATCAAAAAAATATACTGCTGATGCCGGAAGGTTGAAATGTAAAAAAAAAAAAAACAGAAAACAGCATTTTCCATTTCTGTGGAAATTCTGCTCATGGAAGGAAGGAACTGTGTAGGAATTCTGAGTAAGTCCTCAGGACTTTAAAAGCAACTCGCAGGATAACTTTATTTCTGGTTGGCATCTTAGCCCTTCTGCACAAATGACCAGCCTTGCACAATGTTCAGCCTTATGAGAGGCATCAATGGGGTAGACGTGCAGAACCATTTTCTCAGGATGGAAATATCAAATATTAAAGGCGATAGCTTGAAAGTGAGAGGGGCAAAGCTTAAATGAGTGGTGCTGGGCAAGTTTTTTTTCATGGAAGGGCACAGAGTGGTGGGTGCCTGGAAACTGCTGCTGGGGGTGGTAGTGGAGGCAGATATAAATGTGGTGTTTAAGACGCCACTGACTTTTGGATAGGCTCGTGGATATACAGGATGTAGAGGGATATGGATTTTGTGTAGGCAAATGAACGTTGGTCTTGACATCATGTTTGGCATGACATTGGGGGCCCAATGGCCTGTTCCTGTGCTGTATTGTTTTATGTTCTATATACATTCTATATAAATATTTATGAACGGGAAAATATAATTTGCGTTCAAAATATCAAGTTTGAGATTGCCTTTATTAGATATGTAAATTTGTTATTGATTCCCAACGAGGTACATTTCCGAAAGATTGTCCAAATTCATGGATTGCATTAATGTATTCATAAATATCATGGATATGGGATTCGCCAAAGATGTAAACATATGGATGAGGAAAGGTTGTGTGAAAGGTTACCTAAAATTGGAGAATTAGAGCATTCCCATCTAGCCATGTTACCCTATCGCCCCCTTTCTTGTCCAGTATTTTTCTATACAGTATCTACCTTAAAACTCTTTATACAGTATCTGCCAAAACTCTGATTCTAGCATCTGCTTCCAATTCCAAATCTCATGACCTTCTCAAAATTGACTCATCTCTTATATTTAAACAATGAGCCATAGTTTTACACTTCCCTATAAGACAAATCATCTTCTCCACATCCACCTTGACAAGACGTCGCAGGGTCTGAATCAAGACCTCTTCTACTCATCTAACCTCCAGGTGGCACAGTTGGTAGAGTCTCTACCTCACAGTACTGGAGACCTAGGCTCAATATTAATCTCGAGTGAAGTTCGCACATTCATCCTGTGAATAGCCGTGATCATATTGAATGGCGGTGCAGGCTCGAAGGGCCGAATGGCCTACTCCTGCACTTATTTTCTATGTTTCTATGTTTCTATGTAATACATGGGTTTTCCCCGGTTTCTCCAGTTTCTCCAGCTATTGAAGACATGCAGGTTGGCAGGTTAATTGTCCCCTGTAAATTGCCCCCCCCCCTTTTTAGGCGAGTGGTAGAATCTAGGAAGACATGATTAAAATGCAAGGCAAATAAAAGTAGAATTGAAGATAGACACAAAAAGCTGGAGTAACTCAGCAGGACAGGCAGCCTCTCTGGTGAGAAGGAATGGGTGACATTTCAGGTCGAGACCTTTTGTCAGAAAGTTGAATTGAAATAGGATTAGTGTAAATAGTTGGTTGCTGGTCAGGATGGACTTAGTGGGCCAAAGGGCCTGCGTCCATGGTGTATCTCTCTATGATTTTGACTGGGACTGAGCCTAGGTTGTCCAACGTGTCCTCATAAGGCAACCCACCCCACTCTAGTACTGTTTCTAGTGTGCTAATATCCAAGAAACCAATACTGTACACAGTACTCCAGATGTGATCTCCCCTATGCCCATATAAAACTGATGATTGAATTCCCTGGGCAATGAACAATAACTTTCTGTAAGCTTGCCTAATTACTTGCTGTACCCCAGCACTAGCCTTTTGGAAGTCCTCCAGTTGGAATCCAGATGGCTCTGCATCTCACTACTCTTGATGAGCCTGTAAAGCAGCAGCAAGTAATAACTTCATTGTTCCGGTTCATATCCAGCGCATACGACAAATAAACACTTTGCCTCATGATATGAATCTCTCACAATTTGGATGATATGCTTCTTTATTATTTTTCATGCCAAAAGAGGATAATTTCACATATGGCCACATTATATTCCATTTACCTGACCTTTGCCTATTCACTTTAACCCATCCACATCCATAGCCGTACATTCACACAAAGGGTGGTGGGTGTATGGAACAAGCTGCCAGAGGAGGTAGTTGAGGCAGGGACTATCCCAACATTTAAGAAGCAGTTAGACAGGTACATGGATAGGACAGGTTTGGAGGGACATGGACCAAACGCAGACAGGTGGGACTAGTGTAGCTGGGATATGTTGGACGGTGTGGGCAAGTTGGGCCGAAGGGCCTGTTTCCACACTGAGTCACTCTATGACAAAGACTCTATTCAGTATCGTCATCCAGATCATTAATATAAAAGTTGAAGGATCGGTGCCAATGCCTACAGACACCACTCACTATCACTTCGCAAATGGAAACAGATCATTTTGTCTACTCTCTGTTCCCTGACAGCCAGACAATCCTCTAACCACACCAATGTGTTAGCTCCCATGCCTCGAGCTTTCATTTTCGGCACTAACCTTTGATAAAGTATCTTATCAAATGTCTTCTCAAAATCTAACCACGTCACCAGTTGGCCTGCACCTATAACTTGCTATTTTTTCAAAGAACTCCATTAAATTGGTCAGGCATAATCTCACTTTTAGAAAACCATGTTGACTTTCCCTACATATCTTGAATTTGCCTTCTATAACCACTTCACTAATAACGTCCAAAATGTTCCTAATGACTGATGTTTTGCTAACTCGCTGTAAATTTCTGACTTCTGTATCCCTTACTTTTTGTAGGAAGGAATAACTCTTGCTATTATCCAAACTAATTGACTCTGCCATTAATGGAGAGAATTTAGAAAAATTGAAACCAAACGCAACAGTCTCAACGGTCACTTATTTTAAGACCCAGGGTGAATTCATCAGGACACAGAGTCTTGTCATCCCCCCATCCCCATGGAGATGACTGGGGAGGGTGGGGGGACAAGTCCTTGATTATGGTGGCTTCTTTATCGAGGCAGTGTGGCTTGTAGAGGGAGTCAATGGTGGGAAGCCTGGTCTGGGAACGGTCTAAACTGCATCAACAACTCTCGGCATTTCTCTTTATTGTTTTTCTCTCATTAACCACATTTAATGGCTCCTCTCCTTGGATTGTATCCCTTCTGGGTATGGAACAGTTTCAACAAAACCAATATGTCAGTGAGAAATGTGACTCAGCTTGGGTGCAGTGAGGATTTTCCACAACAGGTTTCCAGGCAATGGAAGTTATTTGTGACCTGTTTGTTTTGTGGTGATGATGGGGAAGGAGGGAGGATATAGTTCACACTCAGTGGTGACCTTTACTGTGGTCAAGGCTGCAGACCATTATTCTGTTTTTCTTCTGTTGTCTATTTAGTCTAATGTTCCATGTAAATAAGACTGCAGGAATGGATGTAAAACATGTCACTGGAATTCTAAAAAAAATTCCAATTCCCAAACCCAAGACCCAAACTCATGGCACTCACAGGCTGACTTAGATCAGCAATGCTACCAAGCAGACAATGCCCAACTGATCAGGCAGCGCCTATGGTAATAGAAGCAGAGTTCATGTTTCAAGTTACTCAAGCGTGAAGAGTCAAGAGTATTTCATTGTCAAATGTACGGAAACAGAACAATTAAATTCTTACTTCCAGCAGCATAACAGTTCTGGAAACACAGTCCTCAATAGATAACATTATAAAAACAAAGGAAAAGGAGGTCCAATAAATTTAAAAAAAGGTGTACAGGTAGAAAGCATATTGACCGATTCCATCATCATCTGATTTGGCAACTCGAATGCCCAGGAACAAAGGAGATTACAGAGATTGGTGGACACAGATGGCTCATCGGAAGTAATGACTTCCCCACCATTTTTCTTCTTTTTTTTTTGGATTCGTTTCTCTGGAACACCAGATGTTATCTGAGTTTTTTCACACAGTGGGTGGTGGGTGCCTGTAACGTGCTGCGAAATGTGGTGGTGAAGGCAGATGTGAATGGTGGTTCAGAGGCTTTTAGATAGGCACACGGATAAGCAGGGAATGGAGGAATATGGATCATATGCAGGGAGAGGAGACTAGTTTACCTTGGCACAGACATTGTAGGCCAAAGGGCCTGTTCTTGTACTGTACTGTTCTAGATTCTAGGGTCAGATGCAACAGAGAAACAGAAAGTGGATAATGCAATCAAGTCCTCAGTCCACCATAGCCGATTCTACTGAATTGTATGCAAAACAAAGAATTTCATTGTATGTAGATACTGTACATGTGACAATAAAGTACCATTGGACTATTGGGGATCAGTGCTGGCTTGTAAACTTGTGTCTGCAAGTCTTTGTGGCTAATTTTGCTGCTCCACTGGGAAATCTCTTCAAGGTACGCCTACTTTGATAAATTTTCTTCTCTCTGATGGGGATTCTGTGAGACCCTTTCTCACGGCTCCACCCCCCCCCCCCCCCCCCCCCTCCCTCCACTGATGCCTGCTGCTCTCCTGCTCCATGACCATATCCTGACCTGGACTCGCTACCACAGCCATGTCGCGTGCCCTCCACATTTGCCCATGTTAACACAATTCCTCCTACAGTCATCAAGGCAGACGTGATGCATGGACTCGTTTCCACGGCATGAAATCACAGAGCTTTAAAATCTTCACGTAGTCACTCACGTGACTCCGAAGTAAAATAGTAAGATTAAACGAGAACTTACCAGTTTGAAGTTTGATCTGTATTTTATGAGGAGTTACGATGAGGGATTACGTGCCCTCCGCTCCCACCCTTGATCATATACTTAACTGGTATCTCTTCTCTAATCTTACTATGTTTAGTCATTACAGTTATCTGTGATTTCACACCGTTGCTTTGAAGAATGACATGCATGCGTCCTGGCGGGCTTCTTCACGTAATCCCTCATCGTAACTCCTCATAAAATACAGATCAAACTTCAAACTGGTAAGTTCTCGTTAATCTTACTATTCCCCTGCCTTCTCCCCATAAACTCAGACACTCGTCCTAATCAAGAATCTATCTATCTCTGCCTTAAATATATCCACTGACTTGACCTCCACAGCCTTCTGGGTTAAAGAATTCCCCAGATTCACCACCCTCTGACTAAAGAAATTCTTCTTCATCTCCCTCCTAAAATAACGTTCTTTAATTCTGAGGCTATGACCTCTAGTCCTCGACTCTCCCAATCCACTATACTCCCAATCCAACTAAACTCAATCAATTGCTTCTGCAACAGTCCTCCTACCCTGCCCTGCGTTCTGCACTCTCAGTCATGCGCTGCCACCAGCGGGCTCTTGCTCTGTCTCTCTCGCAGCTCTGGGCCTCACTCACGCATAGCTACAATAGACCTCAACTTTACTTCATACTCTGCCAGTCTGAAGAAAGGTCCCAACTACTGGTCCCAACACCAATCCATGTTCTCCAGAGATGCTGCCTGACCCGTTCAATTACTCCAGCACTTTCTGTCTTTCTTTGTAAACCGGGAATCTGCAGTTCCTTGAGTCTACTGTTGCGGGCTGCAAGGATCGTGTTTGATAAAGAGGGGGGCTAACTCGTTTACTTCAAATCACAACCAATTAGAATTTAACACACTGAGAAAAGGTCGAAGCACTTAGGTAAAACCAGAAAAGGAGAGGAAACCAATGACAAATGAGGCAAAGTAGAATAAAATAAAAAATAAACGTGCTGATGGAATGTGCTACATGATATGATCACCAGAGTATAGCTGCCACAGGTAATATCATGGCAGCACAGAGATTTCTGGCCGGACTCCCAGTGTATCAGTATGTTGGCTGATGATGTGGCATCTGTAGAAATATGATTTTTATTACTCCTGCTGCCAGACCACACAAGCCTCAGCCCAGAATCAAATCTCAGTGCACAATTAATGCAACGGCAAAGGAAAATTCTTATTACAATAAAGTTTGTTCCTGGTACAGTGTTCAACTCTAAATGACTTGCTTCTGTGTAACGCAACTATATTCCCTGGCACTTGTAAGCCTCCAACTCTAAAGCATACTTTCGAGCTAAATTCAATAGCTCCTAAAGAACGGTTGTGATGATTGAGATGTGGGACTAACCATGCATGCACTGCTCTCAATGCAGGCAGTGTTCCAATTATGTGCTGCCTCTGTTCTTTGCTTGCACACTTCTCCGTAGCCACTAAATGCCCCAGCAGCAGAACCTAATGGTGTGAGAGGCTACCTCTTGATAACTCCACATATAAACCTGGCCCCTGCCCATTAAAGTGGATGTGCAGTGTGGTTTCAACAAGGGGCAGATGTCAGTGACGGTGTCCATGCTGAACAGTGAGGGTCCACACACTGTTCCTCACTGAGGGTCAAATGCAAACATACTGACATAGCTCTTTGAACAGTGTGAGTAGAGCCTGTCTCCTGCCAACGGTCCATTTTACCCTTGTCTTTTCTCCCATTGGTACAGTTCTCAGGGCTCTGTGAGACCAGCAGTTATTGCCCTTGAAAAGATGGTGGCAGGCCGCCTTAATTATTGCAGTCATAGTCATAGTGTTAAGCAGCAAGGAAACAGGCCCTTCAGCCCAACTCGGCCATGTTGGCCAAGATGTCCTATCTAAGCTAGTCCCATTTGCCCACGTTGGCCTACATCCCTCTGCACCTTTCCTATCCATGTATCTGTCAAAGTCTTTATTACATGCTTTTATAATCCTTGCCTGGACTACCTCCCTTGGCAGCTTGTTCCATCTACCCACCATCATCTGAGCGAGAAGGTTTCCCCGCTGGTTTCTATTAAATCTTGTCCCTCTCACCTTAAACCTACAGTATGTCCTCTGGTTCTTGATCCTCCTACCGTGGGTAAAAGACTCTGTTGATATTGATCAACAAACATAAATAGTGAGGCATGGTATTAGAATAAGAGATTGGAATTACAGAAATGTCAGAAGATTGCAGAGATAGCAATGGCTTAGCTATTTCATTATAAATGAACTATTAATTAAGCTGCACATCGTGTGCATATTTTCATGCTTCTCCCAGATATGCAACTGAGTGTGCAGCACGATCTTATTGTCTCCAAAACCTTTTGCCATAAACTTGGTCGAAGAATAAGTGATCATTCATATCTAAATGGCTTAATTATTTTTAGTTTATTGCCATGTGTACCGAGGTACAGTGAAAAGCTTTTGTTGCGTTAATTCATGGGATTCCTTTAGTCTTTACACACAATGTAGATGGTATTTTGAATGTATACGAATGGCCAACTCTTTCTCTTTAGTTTGTAACCAGATCACGCTGCCAGCCGATGAAGAGATGGGGAAAAAAAACTCCTCAAGGGGCAGACAGACACCAGACATTCATTGTGTAATTGGTCAAAGATGTTTTCTTGCACTGCTTGTTTTTGACATTTTTTTTTAAATTCACTGTTTATTCTTTAACATTTTCTTTCCCCGTCATGCGTCAAATATTTTAGACAAAACAAACAACTCAACTCAACATGAGAGGAATTTGAAGACAATGAAGCTGAAAGTTGAGACATGAGCACAGCCAGTAGCCAACAGTCTTGCATTGGTTCAGCACTGGCAATAGATGAATTCCTTCCACAGTGAGTTTATTTTCCCAATTGTGGAGACTCAGGTGATAGAACCAGCAACCAGATTATTTGTGTGGGAAGGAACTGCAGATGCTGGTTTAAACTGAAGATAGACACACAAAGCTGGAGTCATGCCCCTGTCCCACTTAGGAAACCTGAACGGAAACCTCTGAAGACTTTGCACCCCACCCAAGGTTTCCGTGCGGTTCCCGGAGGTTTTTGTCAGTCTCCCTACCTGCTTCCACTACCTGCAACCTCCGGCAACCACCTGCAACCTCCGGGAACCGCACGGAAACCTTGGGTGAGGCGCAAAGTCTCCAGAGGTTTCCGTTCAGGTTTCCTAAATGGGACAGGGGCATAACTCAGCGGGACAGGCAGCATCCGGCAGCACAGAGAGAAGGAATGGGTGACATTTCGGGTCGAGACCCTCCTGCAGACTGAAACTCACAGGAAAGGGAAATGAGAGATATAGAACATGATGTGGAGAGATAAAGAACAATGAATGAAAGATTTGCAAAAAAGTAACGATTATTTGTGCAGTGATTGGTATTCACGATGGAGATACAAGGAATTGCAGATGCTGGAATCCTGAGCAAAGCACAGAGGTTCTGAAGGAACTCAACAAGACAGGTAGCATCTGAGTCTGAAGAAGGGTCTCAACCCAAATGTCACCCATTCCTTCTTTCCAGAAATGCTGCCTGTCCCACTGAGCGACTCCAGCATTTTGTCTCTACCTTTGGTCTGCTGTCTGACCCATTGAGTTCCTCCAGCATTGTATGGTTTGCTTGGATGTTTCAATGTCCTTCTTTAGCCATTCGTTCAAAAGGATGCTCCCTAACCAGAGCACTAAGAATTCCTGTCTACCACTTTTCTTTACATCAGAATTGCCATGAAGCTCAACCAAATGTCCTCAGGCTTTGCTCAGAATTTGTTAATTGTTGGGTCCAATTGTGGTCATATCAACCATCAGGCCAGCGTAACTATGATTATAGTAACAAAGCACTGCAGAAGATAGATTGACACAAAGTGCTGGAGTCTGAGGAAGGGTTTCAACCCAAAACATCTATCTTTGATTTTTTTTTAAACAGCATCTGCAGTTCCTTCCTACAAAGAACTGGATAGGGGGATGTGGATAGGATGATTCCACTAGTGGGCATGTCGATTACCAGAGGCCATAACATCAGAATAAAAGGAACATACCTTTAGGAAGGAGATGAGGAGGAACGTTTTTAGTCAGAGGGTGGTGAATCTGTGGAATTCATTGATAGATTCTTGATTAGTACGGGTGTCCGTGATTATGGGGAGAAGGCAAGAGAATGGAGTTGAGAGGGAAATATAGATCACCCATGATTGAATGGCAGAGTAGACTTGATGGGCCAAATGGCCTATTTCTGCTCCTATCATTTATGAACTTATGAACTGCAGATGCTGGTTTATACCAAAGATAGGCACAAAGTGGTTGAGTGACTCATCTGTCTGGCAGAATCTCAGGAGAAAAAGAAAAGGTGACGTTTCGGGTCAGGACCTTTAAGAAGCTACATTTCATTGTACTAGTTTGACACGTGGGAATGGTTTCTAAGAACAGGAGAATCACTACACAACTGCTCTGATTTCTATATTAGGTTAACAGTGAGAGCTCACTCAACTTCCTCAGTCTGAAGAAGGGTCCCGACCCGAAACGTCACAGATTCCTTTTCTCCAGAGATGCTGCCTGTCCCGCTGTGTTACTCCTGCATTCTGTGTCTATCTTCAGAGCTCACTCAATGTTTAAGAGGGGGCCATTGAGAATGACGGGGGACCAGGTGCGGGGGGGATGTGGGGGGGGGGGGGGGGGGGGGGGGTTTGCCTGCTACCATGTACGGCGGCAAGCAAAGGGTATGACTGTTCGATGAACTTTTGTAGCTTTGTCGGTGCCGGAAACGTGGCACCTCTTTGTGTACTGCCTAGGTGAGGTGTGTGTGTGTGATTTTACCGGGTTGCATGTCATTCCCTTTATCATGTATCTGTTCATTGTGGATGGCTCAATTGTAATCATGCACTGTCTTTCCGCTGACTGGTTAGCATGCAACGAAAGCTTTCAACTGTATCTCAGTACACGTGACAATAAACTAAACTCAAACGCAAACTCCAAAACAAAGCATTTCACTGTACCTCGAGACACATGACAATAAACGAAACTCAAACTCCAAAACAAAGCATTTCACTGTACCTCGGGACACGTAACAATAAAGAATCATTGTGGGCGTGGAAGTAGAAACTTTTTCCAGATTTTAATTTATCGTAAGGACAGGCTTCCCTCCAACATGACAAAACAAGAGGTAAGTTCACTGCTTAAAACACAAATCACTTGATTCCTGCTAGTTTGTTTCCCCTGTTCAGGTTTCTGCCACAAAATGTTACACATTTCTTTTCTAATTGCTCCTTACTCCAATATTGCAGTTGTTTTAAAGGCATAAACATTGTTTATTTTGGCACTGGCAATGGAAAAATATTTCCTGTGTTGTCACCATTCCCTCCGCACTCCAAAAAAGATTGGTGTTATGCTAGGAAACAGTGCACAGCAGAGCAGATCAAATGTAATTCCTCGGAGTGCCCCGTCAGGGCTACTGAAAAAGACCAGTAAAGGTCAATTATAGCAACCGACGTACAGGATAACTGACTTTAATCAGCATCCACAAACCTCTGCACTATTCCCAGATGTGGATCAGAATAGTATTGCAGACATTATGGAAATAGTTGTAGCAATACCACATGGCAGAGCTCAATAGATCCCTTAACTTCCTTTCAGCTTGTGTCCATAAACCCATGAATGGGAGCTATATATCATCAGAGGCTCAGCAAAGTTTTTAGCTGCAAGATGATTCGAGTTAACATGGCCTCAATTATCAAGCCACACTTTTATTGTGGATGGCTTTTTATCTGCATTTATTTTTGCCGTGGAATTTCGTAGATTATCTACCAGAAGCTAAAAACACACTAAATCACTCCTGTTTATGAAGAACACTTGCAGAAATATTTAGATCCCGTGCGTGGCGTGAAGGATGTTGATTGACCTCTAAAAGATTTTTTTCCTGGGGAATGCTATTTGGAGGAGCAAATAGAAAGGGGTCAAGTGCTTACAACTCCCCTAAGCCATGTGAGAGAATAACATAACCTCCGGTGCCGGCTCTGTTTTTAATGCGTCATCAATGGCGTTGGAAACTCCCGAATCAACACGGTTCAAAATGTCACAAAGTGCTGGAGTAAAGGGCCTGTCCCACGAGCATGCGACCTGCATGTGGCAAGCGCGACCAAACCGGAAGCGGGGGCTGTGCGGAGGTCGAGTGATCCCCGTACAGGGCCGGGCCCACCAGCATGCGCCTGCATGCGGCGAGCGCGACCAAACCGGAAGCGGGGGTTGTGCGGAGGTCGAGTGATCCCCGTACAGGGCCGGGCCCACCAGCATGCGCCTGCATGCGGCGAGCGCGACCAAACCGGAAGCGGGGGTTGTGCGGAGGTCGAGTGATCCCCGTACAGGGCCGGTCCCACCAGCATGCGCCTGCATGCGGCGAGCGCGACCAAACCGGAAGCGGGGGCCACGAGGAGGTCAAGTGAGTGACGTGAAGTTCGAGCGAAGTCCGAGGGAAGTTCGCGCGTGACGTACAGCGTCAAGACGTGTGTACGGCGTCGAGACGCTGCGTACGTCCGTCGAGACGGTGCGTACGGCATCGGGGCAGCTGCGGGCCGGCAGGCCGTTGCCGCGCGGAATTTTTTAACAGTCAGTTTTTCAGAGCCTCGCGCAATGTCGGGACCAGCTCCGCACGACTCCATACGGCTCCGGCGATTGAAGTGGGACCGGCCCCGCGAGGCCGTACGGCTCAAGCGACCACGTTAGGTCGCGCTTGCCGCATGCAGTCGCATGCTCGTGGGACAGGCCCTTTACTCAGCGGGTCGAGCAGCATCCCTGCAGTACATGGATAGGTGACGTTTCGGGTCGGGACCCTTCTTCAGACTGATTGTGAGGGTGGGGGTGGGTGTAAGCTGGTAAAGTGGAGGGGTAAGGACAATGCATGGCAGGTAAAAGGTGAACGGGGGGGGGGGGGGGGGGGTGTTGATGGGCAGATAGTAGGACAAAGGCCAGCGATGTAAAAACAGAAGGCATGATACCAGAGGATTGAAGATTTGCAAATTCTGAAGCCAGAGTAAGGAATGTAGGAGGACGGGGAGAGGAAGAGGAGAAATAGGGGGGAAGAATGAGAAGGTGTGGGGGCGAAAGGGGAGTGGGGAGTGGGGTGTCTCTAAAAAAACCTTGCCCACTTCCCATTTCTCTCCCACCCCCCACTTTCTTCCCTCACTATTCTCCCCACTCCCCCTTCCCTTATGTAAACCAGCAACAGCATTTCCTTGTTTCTACGGTTGAAAATGTCTTCTGTTAACTAGAATTCATAAGATTGCATGGATTTGTTAATATATCTTGTGTTGATATATTTACATACATTGGATCCCATTCTACTGCAGAAACAAATCTTTCCTTTAGGAATATTTGAACACCAAGCCTTATGGTCAACTCACATAGATTTCATTGGTATTGATATCTATTCTAAAATAATGTTTTTTTTCTCAGGGGAACAGATTAAATCATACCAAACAAGGATTGGGCTGGCAGTCACAGACTGGCCACACATGTCAGATTTGACAACTCCTATGGGTTTTCGGTAAAACAAAGGCCGAACAATTAGACTCTCGCCCAAACCGGGCGTTGCATTCGCAACCTGGACAAGTCTTATCAGGTTGTGTATCGGGGAAGTCACTGCCAATTTCAGCAATCACCCTTGTTGACATCCCGTCAGCTCTTACCATGTCATAGAGTGAGAGTCATATAACAATAATAATAATAACTTTATTTATAAAGCGCTTTAAACAACCACAGTTGCCACAAAGTGCTGTACATGAGAACTCATGGACAAAAAGTTATTACAAACCATTAAAAACCGTAAAACGAAGGACTAAAAAACAGTAAAAATTAAAAGACATTAAAAGCACTAAGAACAGGAGCAATGTCTCAGCCAGTGTCGAAAGCCAGAGAATAGAAATGAGTTTTTAGGGAGGATTTGAAGATGGACAGTGAGGGGGCCTGTCTGATGTGCAACGGCAAGGAGTTCCAAAGTGCCGGAGCAGCAACAGAAAAGGCTCTATCCCCTCTGAGCTTCCGCTTAGACCTTGGTATAGGAGCGGAAACAGGTCCTTCGGCCCAACTTGCCCATGACAACCAACATGCGTGAGTCTACATGAGTCCCACCTGCCTGCATTTCAACCACATCCCTCTAAACCCATCCTATCCATGTATCTGTCCAAATGGTTTTTTAAACGTTGCGATAGTACCTGCCCCAGGTAGCTGCTCCAGCAACTCATTCCATATACCTACCTCCCTTTGTGGGCACGAGGGGTTGGGGGGGGTTAGGGGGTGGGGGTGGGGGGGGGTTAGGGGGTTGTTGGAGGCTACCTAAAATTGGAGAATTCAATGTTCATACCACACTTCTCTGTCGCTGTAACACTGTATTCTGCATGGCTTGATCATATTTATGTATCAACGTGTAATCTGAATAGCACACAGTACAAAGCTTTTCACTGTGTCTCAGTACACATGACAATAATAATAAACCTAACTCATTATAAGTTGACTCATTAACCTGATGCTCCAGTCCCAAATTCAGCAGCATTTCAGCCACTTCCAAGATATTTTGCTAATTGTTAGTGGAGGACGTTTTCTCGGAGTTGAGAAAATGCAGCTGGCATAAATGGTATAACTTTTCAAACTTCCTGGATTTGCATATTAAACTTTCCATACCACACAAAGTCAGGACATGAATCTAACTGGCTTGATAACTATTAACATGTTTGACCTCTTGCCTGAGAAACGGAACAATTTAAACTGACGAGTTTTATTACTGAATATGATAGTCACTTGAGATTTTTGTTTTAATTAAATGTGCTTATGTTCTTATTTTTCCTTTCTGTCTTTTATTCTCTCTGTCACTAATCATTCTTTCTTTCTCCAACTGATTACAATCAGCTGTTGTGGACACAGCCCAGGCCATCACACAAACCAACTCCATTCCATTGACTCCATTTATACCTCACACTGTGTCTGCAAGGCAGCAGCATAATCAAGGACGAGTCGCACCCTGGCCACTCCCTCCGCCCCTCTCCCATCGGGTAAAAGGTATAGAAGTGTGAAAACACACACCTCCAGATTCAGGGACAGTTTCTTCTTAGCTGTTATCAGGCAACTGAATCATCCAACCACAATTAGAGAGCAGTCCTGAACTACCACCTACCTCATTGGAGACCCTCGGACTATCTTTACTGGCTTGACCTTGCACTAAACTTTATTTTCTAATCATGTATCTATACACTGTAAATTGAATGAATTGAATTGAATTAGCTTTTATTGTCATTCAGACCGAAAAATGAAATTTCGTGCTTTGCAGTCATACATATAATAAAATAACAAAAACACACAATAAACACAAATTTAACATCCACCACAGTGAGTTCACCTGGCACCTCCTCACTGTGATGGAAGACAAAAATCTTAAAGTCTCTGTCTAAATGGCTCGATTGTAATCGATTGTATTGTCCTTCTGCTGACTGGATAGCACGCAACAAAAGCTTTTCACTGTACCTCAGTACACGTGACAGTAACCTCAACTGAAACTGAAACTCCTCTAATTCTTTCTTGATCATTCATTTCGGTTCATTTGGATCCACTGTTAATTTGGGCATTTATTGCGCTCCCTGGAGTTGTAGGACCATTATGAATTTGATGTCAACTTTGACACTATATGATCAAAGTAGAAATGTTGGTGATGCTGGTTTACAAAATATGACACAAAGTGTTGGTGTAACTCAGCGGGTCAGGCAGCATCCCTGGAAACATGGATATATGCTGTTTCTGGTTGTAACCCTTCTTCTGAAACTTCACCTATCCATGTTCTCCAGAGATGCTGCCTGACCCGCTAAGTTACTCCAGCATTTTGTGTCTATATGATCAAAGATGTATGAATGTAGGAAAGCAACTGTTCCTAAACCTGGTGCTAGGGAACTTCAGGCTTTCGTACCTCATGCCTGATGGTATCAGTGAGAAGAGAGTGTGGCCCAGAGTGTGGTCCTTGATTATAGGTGCCACTGCTTAATAGAACATGGAACAGTAGGGCACAGGAACAGGCCCTTTGGCCCACAACGTCTGTGCCGAATATGATGCCAACTCTTTGCCTGCACAAAATCCATATCTCTGCACTTCTATGTGCCTATCCAGAAAAAGACACAATGTGCTGGAGCAACTCGATGTAGCATCGCTGGAGAACATGAATTGGTAACGCTTCGGATCTGGAGCCTTCTTCAGACAGTAGAGGGGGGTTGGCGCTTGGAAAAAAGCACCGTGTCTTATTTTGTAAACCAGATCTGCTGGTTCCTTGTTTCTGCCTATCAAAAAGCCTCTTAAATGCCACTAACGGATCTGACTTCATCACCACTCCTGGCACTGCTTTCCAGGGACCCACCACTCTCTGAGTAGAAATACTGTCCTGCATATCTACTTTAAACTTTGCCCTTCTCTCCTTAAAGCCATCCTGGGAGAAAGGAAAAGGAATAGGAATACTTCATTGTCAAATGTGACTAGGCACAGTGAGATTCTTTGCTTCCATACCAAATGTATACAACTAGGAGCCACCTACGGTGCTGACAAAGTTACAAAGCACGACGGCTCCCCTCTTTTATCACCCCCCCCCCCCCAATAGTTCCCGCACACCAAGTCCCCATTGTCCTTTGTCCACCCCCAATTGTCGATTGTTCTCCCCCCCACATCCCTTACGGCAGTCCCCCCACACCGGGTCCTCCATTGTTTTTCCCCGCCCCCCTCACGGCGGTCCTCCATGCTCCCATCGACCATCGACCATGGGTCGACCGGCGAGGCTTCATCACCGCCAAGGCCCCATGGTCGCGAGGCCTCACCGCTGTCGACGCCCCACTTCACGCTTCCGTGGTGCCGTCCCGAGTCCCAGCCACGGACTCCGTCAGCCTCCTCGCCCGACCTGGGCTTCTACCCACGAAGCCTGGCTCCTCCGTCCGACCCGTGGGGCCCAGGACGGGCCCTGACCCAGGCTTCTACGCAGCGATCCAGGAAGCATCCAAAGGTTCTGGCTGTCGAATCGATCTATGCCTCTTGTGGTGGCATCTCAATGAATGATTGTAACTTGTGAGGCAAATGATCATGACGTTTGAGGTACAGTGCCTGTGGATGCTCACAGTGCAGTTTCAATGGTAATTGTGTTCGCTGGATTTAATTGGTTGGTGTTTATACAGAGCATCTTATGATGCATCTTCATGCTGGTTTGTACACTGTAACTTGCAGGATGTTGCAGCTCATACATAGAACAGTACAGCAGAGGATCAGCCCCTTCGGCCTGCCATGTCTGTGCCAAAAATGATGCCCAACTAAACTAATCTCCTTTGACTGCACATAAGGTGTACAAATGTAGGAAAGCAGCTGTTCCTAAACCTGGTGCTGTGGGACTTCAGGCTTTCGTACCTCGTGCCTGACGGTATCAGTGAGAAGAGAGTGTGGCCCAGATGGCGAGGAAACACTTTTTCACACAGAGAGTTGTGAGTCTGTGGAATTCTCTGCCTCAGAGGCCAGTGGAGGCTGGTTCTCAGGATACTTTCAAGAGAGAGCTAGATAGGGCTCTTAAAGATAGCGGAGTCAGGGGATATGGGGACTGATTAGGGATCAACAGCTATGATCATATTGAATGGCGGTGCTGGCTCGAAGGGCCGAATGGCCTACTCATGTACCAATTGTCTATATTGTCTCTAATCCATATCCCTCCATTGCATATCTATCCATTGGCTATCTAAAAGCCTCTGAAACGCCCTTATTATATCTGCCTCCTCCACCACCCCTGGCTTCGCATTCCAGGCCGCACACGTCCTTTAAACATTGCCCCTTTCACCTTAAAGCTGTGCCCTTTAGACATTGATATTTCCACTCTGGGAATAAAGTTCTGACTGTCTACCCTATCTATGCCTATCATCATTTTATATATCCTCAACATCAATGAGCCAGAGAAAACAATCCGAGTCTGTCCAACCTCTCTTTATAACTAAAACCCTCTAATCCAGGCAGCATTCTGGTAAACCTCTTCTGCACCCTCTCCAAAGCCTCTACTTCCTTCCTGTAAAGGGATGTCCAGAACTGCACGCAATACCCCAAATACGGCCATACCAAAGTCCTATAAAGCTGCATAATGATTTCCTGGCTCTTATACTCAATACCGCAACCTATGAAGGCAAGCATACCATACGCCTTCTTAACCATTCCGTCTAGTTGTGTGTAGCTCTGAACTCCTGGACTGGATGTAAAACATGGTAAATGCTTTGCTCAAGTTCACCAATTCCCCTTTAAGCATACAAAAGCACTAAATCGTTTTGAAGTCAATTTTTTTGTAAAGTTTGGCTCAGTGTCTTTCTTAAAATAGGGCCAGAAACATACCTAAAGTCCAAAAGCTCTGGATCTAAACCTTGTTTACCATGGCAAGCGTTCATCAAGGCGAACGTTACAATATATCATCCATAAACGTTCAGGTTGACAGTTTGTTGAAATAAAGAAAGCAGGAAGGTCAGTTACAATTGAGTTAGCAAAGTCTGGAGCTACTGTATTCTCAACAGTAAAGGGCTGGAAATTGGACTAGACCCTAATGCAAGCACAACGCAGATGAAGCATTCTGCAGGTGCTCAAGACTTTGGCTGCAAGCCCAGACCGAGTCAGTCCATTGGCCTGAATTGTACAGCGTTGGAAGTAGAAGCAGCCACAGCAGACCCTTCAACCCCTCATGTCGGCTATACTCTTGAATATTATCACGGCTGTACTTCTGCTTCACCACAACTTCTCTGCTCTAAACCCAATAAACCCTGACTGCTTTGATAGCCAAACATTGATCAATGTCCGTCTTGAATTTACTCAACGACTGAGTCTCCAGAACACCAACACATTCACTATCCTCTGCATGCAGGGTGACATGACTCTGATTAACTCAAATTATCTCAAAGTATCCGTTCCAACCCAGAGGCTTCACATTGGATGCTGCTATCACTCCGCGGTATCCTCAAATGCCTGTTTTAGTTTAGCCTAGTTTAGTTTAGTGATACAGCTTGGAAACAGGCCCTTCAGCCCACCTTCCATGCTGACCAATGATCACCCATACTCTAGTTCTATCCTACACATTTGGGACAATTTTACAGAAGCCAATTAATCTACAAACCTGCAAGTCTTTGGAATGTGGGAGGAAACCGGAGCACCCAGAGAAAACCCACGCCGTCACAGGGAGAACGTCCAAACTCCGTACAGGCAGTAACCATACTCAGGATCTGCACCACTGTGCCACCCGTTTTAATGTTAGAATACTATGGTAGGGCATAGTGTGGCACCGTCAGCGATGGCAGTCTCGCCAACAGTCTGTCTGTTTCTTCGTCTTTATTTTTATTTTAGTGTGTTTTAAAAGTTTGCGTTAATGTTCTCTGGTTTGTTTTATGTGGGGGTGGGGGAGGGGGTCCGGGGAAACTTTTTTTCAATCTCTTACCGTGCCGGAGATGCGATTGTTTTCCGGATGGTATCTCCGGTCGCTCTGCAGCCTAACATCATGGAGCTGGCATCCTTGCTCGAGACTGACTTTGAGCCCCACCGTGGACTTACCATCGGATCCTGCGATCCCTTGCCTGCGATCGCCGCTCCACCTGTGTCCTGCGGATTTCACCATCGAGGGGCTCGCAGTCTCGGGTAGAGACTGATGTCGGGAAGCTCCAAAGTTGCAGAAGGTTCGACCAGCCCCGACCCGGGGTCAGATCGCCCAGCGTGGGGGAGCTGAAATCCCCCCGATGCGGGAGCTTGATCGCCCCAACGCGGAGGGCCCGACCGCCGCCTATGGGAGCCAAGATCGTCCCGTCAACGGAAGGTTCAAGGCCCCCAACCACGGGGGAACAAAGAAGGGAAGGGATTGAACTTTTATTGCCTTCCAACACAGTGAGGAATGCAGGGGAATCGCTGTGGTGGATGTTGATGTTAAAAGTTTATTTAGGTGTCTTGTTGCTCTTTATTGACATGGGTGTATGGCAAATCAAATTCCTTGGATGTTGCAAAACAGACATGGCTAATAAAGTACTATTATGATTATGATTATGATTAGTTTTCTGCTGATGCTGTATTTAAGCCATCATAAAATGTTGATGCCCAGATGCTTCCAGAACATATTTACTGAACATTCGTTTCACAGTTAATGAACGATGCAGGGCTGGGAATATGATCTCAGGGCCATTTGCTTTGTGAGGTCTGAAATCAGTCTCTGTAATAAAACATCACCCAAAGAGATTTGATCACAGTGCTTGAAGACTCCATGCCCAGAAGCACCATGTTTTGTGGAACACGTTTCATTCTTCTTAAGGTTCAGTGAAACATTAGTACTCAGATTGCAACTATGAGGATAAAGTATCACTAAAACATCAGAGTGTGCATTGCATTAGATGATGGCCATTACCATCATTTTTAATCTTAATCAGGCAAAGTTCTCTTTGATTAAAGCATGGGGCCAGCAGCTTTAAACTATAGAACTGAACAAACTTCCAGGACTTTGAACAAAGATGGAAGTTTCCAACCTCTGATTATGGATTGAACCTTGGGTTGTATATGACGGAACACGTCCAAATTATCAGACTTCTCACGCAACCTTATAGCGGAGTCCAAATTCAGAAGGTGTCCAAGCCAAGTGCAAACACAGGAGACCGCAGATGCTGGAATCTGGAGCCAAAGCAAACTGCAGAAGGAACCCAGGGGCCAGACAGCATCTGTGGAGACAGAGGGAGTGTCGCATTTTGGGTCAACACCCTGCATCTGATTTCTAAGACAGCTGGGTGCTGGTTAATTACTTTAATTATCCTGGCCATACATCCAAATAGACTATCGATTGCAATGAAGATAATAGCTACCAACAGAAAGGTAATTTCTTTTTTATTTAATTTAATAAGTCAATTTAAGATATTTTTTATAATTCTAATGCTTTAATCTCTTTAATAGAGTCATGGACGCAGACCCTTCGGCCCAACTTGCCCATGCCGACCATGCCCCATATACGCTAGCTTCCAAGATGGCGCCCGACCCTGGTGACAATTTGTGTGTTCATCACAGAAGCGGAGCTGCAATCACACATTACAATCACTGCACACTTGTAAATCTCTACTCCTACAGCAACATTTCTTACGTTTATGATCAGTACACTGTGAGTGACTCAATTGTAATCATGTATCACCATTCCGCTGACTAGTTAGCATACAACAAAAGCCTTTCACTGTACCTCGGTACTTGTGACAATAAATTAAACTAATACTGATAGTCCTACTTGCCTGCGCTTGGTCCATAATCCCTCTAAACTTATCCATGTACCTGTCCAAATGTCTCTAAAAAGTTATGACAGTACATCAAAAATATTGATCTTTTTTGTTAATATCAAGTTTGTTAACAGTGCTTTTATTTATTTTTTAATTGCTGTTGTCACTGTAAATGAAGAACATTACAAGCATTCAGTCTGATCTGGATCTCTTGACAAACTGGGGGGGTAGTGACAGCTTGCCCATGACAACCAACATGCCTCATCTACACTAGTCCCACCTGCTGCATTTCAACCATATCCCTCTAAACCTATCCTATCAATGGACCTGTCCAAATGTTTTTTTAAACGTTGCGATAGTACCTGCTTCAGGTACGTTCTCCAGCAGCTCGTTCCATATACCTACCACCCTTTGTGTGAAAATGTTGCCTCCTCAGGTTCCTGGTGTGACAGTGTGGAAATGGCTTGGCTGTGGTGACAGTGGAGACATCAGAGGGATGTGGTGCCACTGAAGCCCTGGGTGAGTTGACATGGACCTCTTGCCAGCACTCGGCCAAATAATGAATTACTGCCTCAGTGACGCACAGCCCATTCTGCTCACATTCAGCTGGGAGACGCGGAAACATAGAAACATAGAAAATAGGTGCAGGAGTAGGCCATTCGGCCCTTCGAGCCTGCACCGCCATTCAATATGATCATGGCTGATCATCCAACTCAGTATC
Source organism: Amblyraja radiata (assembly GCF_010909765.2). Classification (NCBI taxonomy): domain Eukaryota; kingdom Metazoa; phylum Chordata; class Chondrichthyes; order Rajiformes; family Rajidae; genus Amblyraja; species Amblyraja radiata. The sequence continues at coordinate 90,085,028 of NC_045960.1, forward strand.
CCATACCTGCCTTCTCTCCATATCCCCTGACCCCTTTAACCACAAGGGCCACATCTAACTCCCTCTTAAATATAGCCAATGAACTGGCCTCAACTACCTTCTGTGGCAGAGAGTTCCAGAGATTCACCACTCTGTGTGTGAAAAATGTTTTCCTCATCTCGGTCCTAAAATACTTCCCCCTTATCCTTAAGCTGTGACCCCTTGTCCTGGACTTCCCCAACATCGGGAACAATCTTCCTGCATCTAGCCTGTCCAACCCCTTAAGAAAGAGTCATCGCCTTTGAGTTTCTCGCCTTACTTTCACTCAGACCTGGGCAGTGGGGTTATTCCTGTAACCTGCTACTGGAGTTGAGATACACGTGACTCCAGAAAAAGGACACAAACCACTGGGGTAATTCAGCAGGTCAGGCAGCACCCCTGGAGGGGTGACGTTGGGACCCTTCTTTAGATTGTGATGGGAAGGGGGAGTAGGGGCCAGACAGTTGCTAGAGCCATTATAACCATATAACCATATAACAATTACAGCACGGAAACAGGCCATCTCGACCCTTCTAGTCCGTGCCGAACACGTATTCTCCCCTAGTCCCATATACCTGCGCTCAGACCATAACCCTCCATTCCTTTCCCGTCCATATAACTATCCAATTTATTTTTAAATGATAAAAACGAACCTGCCTCCACCACCTTCACTGGAAGCTCATTCCACACAGCCACCACTCTCTGAGTAAAGAAGTTCCCCCTCATGTTACCCCTAAACTTCTGTCCCTTAATTCTCAAGTCATGTCCCCTTGTTTGAATCTTCCCTACTCTCAGTGGGAAAAGCTTATCCACGTCAACTCTGTCTATCCCTCTCATCATTTTAAAGACCTCTATCAAGTCCCCCCCCTTAACCTTCTGCGCTCCAAAGAATAAAGCCCTAACTTGTTCAACCTTTCTCTGTAACTTAGTTGCTGAAACCCAGGCAACATTCTAGCAAATCTCCTCAGTACTCTCTCTATTTTGTTGACATCCTTCCTATAATTAGGCGACCAAAATTGTACACCATACTCCAGAATTGGCCTCACCAATGCCTTATACAATTTTAAAATTACATCCCAACTTCTATACTCAATGCTCTGATTTATAAAGGTCAGCACACCAAAAGCTTTCTTTACCACCCTATCTACATGAGATTCCACTTTCAGGGAACAGTTATTCCAAGATCCCTCTGTTCACCTGCATTCTTCAATTCCCTACCATTTACCATGTACGTCCTATTTTGATTTGTCCTGCCAAGATGTAGCACCTCACACTTATCAGCATTAAACTCCATCTGCCATCTTTCAGCCCACTCTTCCAACTGGCATAAATCTCTCTGTAGACTTTGAAAATCGACTTCATTATCCACAACCCCACCTATCAGTATCATCTGCATACTTACTAATCCAATTTACCACACCATCGTCCAGATCATTGATGTACATGGCAAACAACAGTGGACCCAACACAGATCCCTGTGGCACCCCACTAGTCACTGGCCTCCAACCTGACAAACAACCATCAACCATTACTCTCTGGCATTATGGGAGAGCAGGGTAGGGTACACTAGTCCCTGTGATTCACCAAGAGCTGAACTCCCTGGGGTCTAATACAAATCAGAAAGAGCTCCAAGGTGAAGCCAGGGTGAGTTTGGGCAGATTGGTAGTCAACAGAACAACCCGCTCCTCAGTTCTCTAACATTTTTAATTTCTTATCATTTGTCTTTATTGCAAATAAGTCCTAACGTGAGGGTGCACGGTGAGAATCTGATTCTTCATGTTCAATGCTTGAGATGAGGTTGTCATTGCCAAGATCAGCACTTGTTAGGTACACAAAAAAATGTTGGAGAAACTCAGCGGGTGCAGCAGCATCTATGGAGCGAAGGAAATAGGCAACGTTTCGGGCCAAAACCCTTCTTCAGCACTTGTTACCCTGAAGGTGCTAACGTTTCAGAGTTAACCACAAAGCAGTGGAAATGGAGTCACCTATGGACAGAGAACTAAATAAATCAATGATGGTTTTTAATGTCACTTCGGTAGCTCTGTGGTTTCCATTTCTGCAACGAGCATTTTTTTTAAATTAACTGGATTTAAATTCCACATCTCCCCTGGTGGGAATTGAACTGCAGGCAGATCACCATTCTTGGGCTCCGGGTTCCTCATCCAGTAACTTAACCCCATGCTATTATGGAGCATCAAAGCTGACTCTAATCTTACACTGATCCACTGGAAGCCAATTTCCACCAGTAGTAGCAACACAAATGCAACTGTGTATTTATATAGTGACGTTGATGTGTGCACTGGCCCAAGCTCTTCACTGGGGCAATACCAAACATTGATTAACACTGAGCCTCACAAGGACAAGAGGCCAAGTGCTTGGTCAAAGTTGCAAGAAGATTCATAAAAAAAATAAAGTGAAATACAGAAATGTGGAGAGCTTCAGAGAGGGAACTCCAAAGCTCAGGCCCCTGAAGAGCAGTGAGACCAACGTTAATGTTTCCGGGAGCACTTGAGTTGTGTGAGCGATAGTCCCAGGTGGGTAGGCAAGTTCAGCACAGACTGGGACTTAACCTGGAACTGCCCCAGTCTGTGCGTTTCACTGCCACACTAACAAGGAACAAAAACCCTTTCATAGCGCAAAGCAAAGGGAAAACTGGGTTCGCGCTGTGACTATAAAAATCTCTGAGCAATGCACGTTACTGATTCCAGTAACTCGCTTTGGGACTCATTAATATAAGAGAAAAATATACACACTTTATACAAGTCACTTCTGGATGCAGCCAAGCAATTAACTCCAGTCCTTTTGAAGACTTCAGAAACCATTGCTTTTTTGGGTATTTTGCCCACTTTAGAGTTTCCAGGCTAGCCTGAACACCTTGGGCAGCTGGCTGAAGTGTCACCAAAACCTTGCCAATGTTGCTTTGTGCCTGACCACTGAGGAATGTAGTCAGAGTGTACGTCAGTCTCCGTTCCCCCTCCCTGGTTCAGCTAACATTCGGCCTCCACGTGGAGCTCCTTCTAGTGATATACGGAATCACATATGTGGCTCACAAGGTCAGGACATATTAATGTGCAACTAAACAGCAAGCTTTGCATTGCAGACATTCACAGGGCAGGTCTCACTTCAGCCTCCTGGTCATGAATGCAGCTCAGTTTCTTTCTTCCCTCTCTCTCTCTCTCTCTCTCTCTCTCACAGATTACGTACAGAATATTGTGATTGCCCCTATCAAATATTACCAAGGTTGAATAGAACTCAACTTGGTCTTTTGTTAGGATTGATGATTAGGCCAGCGCACATATTTCCCATCATTACTAAATTACCTTCACATCTGTTACTATTTAGTAGATTTTTTTTTTTCTCTCTTGAATACTGCCACAAAGAAAAAATATATTTGTCCTGGAAACCCGACTAGCTTCTTGAGAGGACTGCAAAGTATTTGCTGCCGTTTGAGACATTTGATACTGACATTGTCAAGAACTGCTACCTGTGGGATTCGATAACATAAGCTCTTGAAAAAAAAAATCACAAAACACACCCCTCCGTCCCCTCTTCCCCAACCCCCACTGCCCATTTTCTTTAATTTTCAACAGGAAATAATTAAGTGCAATTACCAGCAGGTCAGATGGTCGTCTGATAAGAATAGCCCAGATCAATCAGTCAGGGAAGGTCACCATTGCTTGGCTAGTGTGACGTTAACCAAAGTAAATTAAGGGAGATTCCCCCACAATAATCATCAAAGTTCAAAACTAGTACGAACAGCAGATTTTTAAAGAAAAACTTGAATCTTTTGCTGAACAGATCAACATAAAAGATGTCCAAATGGACGGGAGTTTCTGATTTTAAAATATTTTATCAATAGAAAATAAAGAGTTCACCAGAGTCAGTTACAAAGCTGTAATGCAACCAAGGGGTATACTGTAGATGGCATCATAAATTTCAATGACAAGGACTTAATGTTTTATTACCTTCATCTGTACCTTAGGTTAGATTACAGCATAAAACGTACTCCCTTATTCACCATTATTCTCCTTTACCTGTCTTATCTGCTTGCGGGCTCCTCGCTTCATTCATCTACACCAGCAAATGTCAGGGTTTCGATGCATGATGCTCCTAAAAAACATTGCAATCTTTTTTTTGTAACCTTCAAGGTAAGAAGTCTCGGGTCAATTTAAAAAGCAAGAAAAATAAACCGATTGAAAAATGGGAAAATGCAATGGGCCTTTTAAAGCTTCACTTTCAGTCAAATATTTAGTAAATCGAATTGATAATTAATTTTTTTTTAATGAAACCTCCAAATGTTGGAATTCTTCATTTGGAAGATTAACCCTTTGATTTGTTTTTAAAGGTGGCTCATCTTTTTTTAAACAACATAATTTGTGCTTTATTTTCTCCTGAAGCTATTGACAGACGTGCAGTTTCATAAGGGCTTTCAGGGTAGCAGCAGGATGCTCGTGCACATGTACTCCTCCTAAACCTGGGGGTCTCGAGGTCACTTGTAGTGTCCATTCTGCTGCTCCAGCTGAGATCAGCGAGGTTAGTGGTGGAACAGCAATCAAACCTGGGGCTTGTTTCTGGCCTGCAAGGGGGGGGGGGGGGGGGGGGGGGGGGTGGCAGCACAAGAAGAGGCCACTGAGTTCAGTCACTGGCAGCATCTTGGCTCCCCAGCTATTTGGGCGTCCAACCTCGACAGTCGATCCCTCTCTGCTCCACTGTCCCAGCCGCCTGCTGTCAGACTGAGGGAGCCCAGTCGCTGTCTGCCTGACCAAGCACTGATATAGTATCGAAAGCCAGTACCATTCCTTCACCTCTTTGGAAGGAGGAATGGCATGTATTTGAAATACGCAAACGCACAAGAGTTGCTCAGTTGTGCATTCCATGCATTGACAGGAAGAATTTACCATGACCAGCACTTATTATTTCCTGTGCGGTGCGAGTGGTTCGTTCTTGCACCATTTCTCCCCCCCCCCACCACACAATCCCCATTCTACACCCCCGTTCTGACGATGGGTGCTGTCTGTATGCAGTGTGTATGTTCTCCCTGTAACCGCATTTTCTCCGGGTGCTCTGGTTTCCTCTCACATACCAAAGACGTGCAGGTTTGTCAATTTACAGGCTTCTGTAAATTGTCCCCAGTGTCCAGGATAGAACTGGTCTATTTCCATGCTATACCTCTAAACTAAACTCAACTACATCCAACCTGGGATACAGGCTTGCCGCAGTGGCAGGGTATTGACTGCACAGGACCCGGTGCAAGAGGCGGCTCAGGCCGCAGGCAGCTGCATTACAGCTCTATCTACGACATCATCCAGCACCTATGGAAATCTTCACTTAACCCTGTATAGGTTTGGAAGCTGTTGACGCCAGCTTCACGAACATACATTCTGGGCAGGTAGAGAAGGACATGGGGAAACAGGCTACTTGGCCCCTCAGGCCTGACCTGCCATTCCGTGCGATCATGGCTGATCTTCCCTCTGACCTCGACTCCTCGCCCCTTCATTCCCCAGTCTTGCAAGGCTATTTCCCAAATCCTCTAAAAATGCCTTGCATTGCCTTTCTCTCCAAATCTTATCCACCTTAGTCGTCGCACTAGTTTCATTGTCATCCTGCTTAGTTTCACTATTTGCATCACTGGGTATCACCTTCTCCACAGCCAACAATGGACCATTGTGGGCTCCACCTTTCCTTAATCATCGTTGCTGGCTTTAATTTTTCCTTTTACATACCTTTCATTCATTTCTTCTTTGTATCTTTTCCTATCTCTCGTTTCCCTCTCCCCTGATTCTCAGTCTGAAGAAGGGTCTCGACCTTAAACATCACCTACTCCTTTTCTCCAGAGATGCTGCTTGACTCACTGAGTTACTCCAGCTTTTTGTGTCTATTTTCCCACCATGAGGTAGCTGTACAGATTGAAATAGGAGGAGTCAGCTTCCAGCTCTTCGAGCCTGCGCTGCCTTTACCAAAATTAAGGCTCACCTAATTCAGGGCGATTTCTCTGCACCCACCTACATCTCTTCATTCCTTAAAGTGGCAGAAATCCATTGATCACTGGTTTTATCTCCATATCTCCAGTTTTGAAGGAACTCAGTGACTGAGGGGGAAAACAAAGTGGGACCTGGTGCAGGGGTACTTTGGAACATTATAAGCGCCCTCTATGTCTCTCCTCTCCCCTCTCACTCCTGTTGCAAGGTCTTGACCCAAAACGTTGACAATTCCTTCCCCAGTAGATGCTACTCAGCTCGATGAGTTCCTCCGGTAGGTTTTTTTTTTTTTTGCTTTGCATGACTTCATCATCATCATCGTTGAAAACATTAGCGACGCAGTGGTGCTGGTTTCCAACGCGAATGGTGACGGACGCACCACACGTCTCTGTCCTCCAGTTCCTGCTGACTTCCGCCGCTGGAAGTATAGGATTTTGGTGTGTGTGCTTTATCATCATTCCTTACAATGCTATGTACGGCAGAGATCACAACTTCTACTGAAGTGTGGATGGCCGTTGGCTCACTATAAGCTCATCCGCTCTTTGACAGGTCTTGTTTTTGGTCCTGCTGTGGGTCCACAGCCCCCTCCTCACCTGGCAAACCAGGTAGGGGAGACAGTTTAGTCGCCGACTATCCGACTATGGAGCAGGTAGCACGGCATTTACATGGTACCCGTGGCGGGGGCAACTCCCCCCGACCTGACCTGCATGACTTCCTCTTCTCTTATCAAAGGGAAATCTGCCTAACTGATAGATACCAGCAGTCTCAGATGCACCCACGATCAGCCATGATCACGATGAATGGCGGTGCTGGCTCGAAGGGCCGAATGGCCTCCTCCTGCACCTATTTTCTATGTTTCTATGTTTCACCCAACCTGTTATTTTATACTATTAGTTGGGAAACAGTTAAATATTTATTTACATCTTTAAAAGCTGGCAACATTTGCACAATAATTTAAAGGTTTTGGTATTGGTTTAAATGTTTAATCTTATTTAGCATCTTATACCTGTTATTCCTTTCTTCAAATTTATAAACAACATTTATCATTTAACAAATGCTTTTGTTACCAAAATATGTTTTCTTTGGTGTAATAAGTGAAGGTCTTTAGAAAATCATATCTTGCCATGTGTGTTGAATCCAGGTCGTTCAGCCCAAGTGGCCTCTGCTGATGTGTAGGCCCTGAACCTGCCACCTCCATCTCCATTCATCTCACCCTGTCAGAAATCCTTCCTCCCTCTTAGGTTTCTAAACTTAAATGTGCGGGTGCTCTTTGCAAACCTTCTCTGCGAGGCAGAGGGCAGCTTGTTCGATTATTCCAGCGGGTTTGAATTTCAGCAATGAAATGTTGTTGTTATTTATAAGAGTCCTATCTCCAGGTCAGACACAAAAGCTGGAGTAACTCAGTGGGTCAGGCAGCTTCTCTGGAGAAAAAGAATAGGTGGCCTTTGGGGTCGAGACCCTTCTTCAGCCCGAGAGTCAGGGGAGAGGTATGAAAAGGTTCAGAACGAATCAGAGCCGGCAGGGATAACCAGAGAAAGGTGGAGCCCACAATGGTCCATGGTTGGCCGTAGAAGATTAACAAAGGGATATATGTATGCAAACAGTGGAACTATCATGATGACTAGGATGGGAGAGGGGCAGTGAGAGATAGAGGGGATTCAGGAATTACTTGAAATTAGAGAAAATCAATGTTCATATCGCTGGGTTGTAAGTTGTCCAAATGAAATATGAGGTGCTGTTACACCAATTTGCGTGACTCCAATCTCCATACCTCCAAGTCCTTAGATTGTGGTCACTATCGTAGCTGGGTGAAGGGTAAATCATCCACAGCAGCAGCCTACCCCCTCCTCTCTTGCACTTGCCTCCCATGATTATGTTACATCTCTTTGCTCGGGCATCAGCAGGCCAGGATATTGACCCACGCCAGCTCCCACCTTACACAGCAAGATCCAAGCTACCCCTCCTGATACAGATACAATCCTGCAGTTTATCACAAGAATAACCCCCCCACCCCCCCCCCCCCCCCGGGACATACATCTCAAAACCCATCCAGGCATCTGAAACATCTGGATGGTAGCAGTTGTGTTCGTGAACTTAGAATATAGAACAGTACAGCACAGGAGCAGGACCCTCAGCCCACAATATCTGTGCCCACCATGATGCTATATCCATATCACTCCATTCGCTGCGTATTCACGGGGCAATCTAAAAGCCTCTTAACCGCGAATGCCTCCATCACCACTCCGAGCGGTGAATTCCAAGCATCCAAAACTTTGTGTATAAAACCTGACCCAGAATCTCGTTTAAACATCCCCACTCTGACTTTAAAGCTGTGCCCTATAGTATTTGACATTTCCACCTGTGTGAAAGGGTCTGACTATGTACCCAATCCTTACCTCTCATCATTTTATAAACTTCTATCAGGTTGCTCCTCAGCCTCCAATGCTCCAGATAAAACAATGCAGGTTTGTTGGACCTCAACCATGTTCACGGGATTATTAGTGACTTGGTTGAATGGAATTGGAACTGTTGAAAGGTTGTGATCGGGCACAATATTCAGGCTGGAGCTCCATGACCAGTGGAGTTCTACAGGGGGTCTGTGCTGGGACCGCTGCTGTTTATGATACATATAAATGACTTGGACAAAAACAAAGACGGGTTGGTTAGTGAGTTTGCTGGTCATGCTAGGATTGCTGGGGTCACAGTCTGTGAGGAAGGCCGTCAAAGTATACAGCAGGATAATAGATCAGCTACAGAACGCGGCAAAGAAATGGCAGATGGAGTTTAATCCCAGCGAGTGTGAGGCATTGCACTTTGGGAGGTCAAATGAAAGGGGGAAACATACAATTCATGGCATGACCATTATCAGCATTGATGTACTGGGGGATCTTGGGGTCCAAGATGGAAAGGGTGCAGAGAAGATTTATGATGATATTGCCAGGGGGAGTAGAGGATATGCCCAGCCTTACCTGCTGGATGGGAAGAATACGTGAAGATGTGAAATGTGAAGCCAGAGGGAGGGATATAGGTGGGACGGGATGCAGGAAGGAAGAAGGGCTGTTGTAAGTTAGTTACCTAAATTTGGAGAATTCAAAGGTTCAAAGGCCGGTTTATTGTCACGTGTATCAATTAAGGTACAATGAAGCTCGAATTACCTTCATTTCATTGGGTTCTAAGCTACCCAAGCAGAATATGTGGTGCTATTCCTCCAGTTTGCATGTGGCCTCATTCTGGCAGTGGAGGAGGATTGGAACGGGAAGGTCAGTGTGGGAATGGGATGGGGGAATTAAAATGTTTAGCAAGCAGGAGATCCAGCAGGTCTAGGTGGACTGAGTGCAAGTTGACGGTGAAACGATCGTCAGGTCTACGCTTGGTCTCTCCAATGTGAAGGAAGCCACGTTAGGAGCAGCAAATGCAGCGGCTGAGGTTAGAGGCGGTGCAATGTGAACCTCTGTCTCACCTGGAAGACCTGCTGGGGTCCCTGGATGGATGTGAAGGGAGAGATCAGATTAGGAATGGAGGTCCCTGGAGCAAATGCAGCAGAGGGTGGCAGCAAGTCATCATAACAATAATCAAGATCCAAATCAAGGGGGCTATGCAGCTGAGTACATGCATGTGCTTAACAAGCCTCTCTGAAAGTGATTGATTCTAAATGCATGTGCACGCCCATGATCAGCTCATCAACAGCTGATGTCACTGCCTGTGCACCTCTTGAAACAAATGGGTGTTACAGTTGTACAAAACATTGGTGCATGTTACCTAAAGCCTTAGAATAAGACACAGAAAGTCTTAGAATAGCCACAGTCTTAGAATAAAGGGGAGGTCATTGAAGACTGAGGTTAGAAAAAAAGTTTTCACCCAGAGAGTTGTGAATTTATGGAATTCCCTGCCACAGAGGGCAGTGGAGGCCAAGTCACTGGATGGAGTTAGATAGAGTTCTAGGGGCTAGTGGAGTCAAGGGATATGGGAAGAAGGCAGGCACGGGTTATTGATAGGTGACGATCAGCCATGATCACAATGAATGGCGGTGCTGGCTCGAAGGGCCGAAAATGGCCTCCTCCTGCACCTAGTTTCTATGTTACAGTTGTACAAGACATTGGTGAGGCCACATTTAGAGTATTGTGTTCAGTTTTGGTTCACGTGTTATAGGAAAGATGTTGCTCAGCTGGAAAGGGTGCAGAGAAGATCCACGAGGATGTTGCCAGGATTTGAGGTCCTGGGATATAGGGAGAGGTTGACAAAGCTAGGAATTTATTTCTTAGATTGCAGGAGGATGAGGGGTGTTCCCACAGAGGTGTATAAGATCATGACAGGAATAGATAGAGTAAATGCACAGGGTCTTTTACCCAGAGTAGAGGAATCAAGAACCAGAGGACATCGTTTTAAGGTGAGGGAAAAAGATTTAATAGGAACCTGAGGGGCAACATTTTGACACATATGGGCATATGGAATGAGCTGCCAGAGGAGGTAGTTGAGGCAGGTACTATCACAACATTTTAAAAACATTTGGACAGGTACATGGATAGGACGGGTTTAGAGGAATATGGGCCAAACGCAATCAAGTAGGACTATCGTAAACGGGGCATGTTGGTCGGCGTGAGCAAGTTGAGCCAAAGGGCATGTTTCCACGCTGTATGACTCTATGACCCTAGGGCAACATAGTCCCGCCCTTCACATGTGAGATAAAACAAAAGTGCCATCTACCTTCCAGGTCGGACTGAAAAGATTCCACACCATTGCTTTGAAAAAGAGCTGAGGAATTCTCCCCAGATTCTGGTCAATAATCATCCCTAAACTGGTCGCTATCACAGTGCTGTTCCTGCAATCAGGTACAGATGTAGATCACCAGATCCCCTATATTGCTAGCATGGTTACCTCCCAGGGAAAAGTACAACACTGATTGAAAAGTAATTTTGAAATCCAATTCTAAATCTTTCATTTCTATACCTCGTGACATTGATCTAAATTCAAACCAACACAATGAAATGACTATGACCATATTGCATGAGGCATAAAAGATCTAAAGAGATATTTTTCACATATTTATTCAATAGCCTCAGTGTTATGGTAGTGAACTTGTTTTGACGGAATACTAACGGGTATTTTTCTTAAATTCCTCTTTGTCATTTTAATAAAGGAAGCAACCTGTTTAAAATTAAAACCATTGTGCTTCTCTCAAAACAACGGACAGAAAAATGTGCAGTTGAGTTTCCCCACAGATTTCTCACAGCGGGATTTTGTGTTTTGTATCATTAGTGATATCTATGAATGATGGGTACAAGACTGGACTATGGAGGCTCCCCACAGCAAACAATGCAGGAAACAACTGCTTTCCCACATCGGGTAGACCCAAGGCACCCTCACAACCGGGCCAAGGTTCTCACTTAAATTAGATCAGCAAGCTCTGGATTGTGACGGTGAGGCAGACAGCATGGAAAAGGACCCTTCAGCCCACTAAGTCCATGCTAACCCATTTACACTAATCCCACACTCGGCCTATTTTTATTATCCCCCTTTCTCATCAGCTCCCCCAAATTCTGGAACACGCTTCTAGAGGAGGTAGTTGAGGCAGGGACTATCCCAACATTTAAGACACAGTTAGACAGATACATGGATAGGACAGGTTTGAAGGGATATGGACCAAACGCAGGCAGATTATTCAGACTGATTCACATGGGACTAGTGTAGCTGAGACATGTTGGCCGGTGTGTCACAAGTTGAGCCGAAGGGCCTGTTTCCACACTGTATCACTCTATGACTCCATGACTATTCTACAACTTTTTTTAAGAAAGGTGGGAGAGAGAAAACATGGAATTATAGACCAGTTAGCCTGACATCAGTGGTGAGGAAGATGCTGGAGTCTATTATAAAAGATGAAATAGCTGCACATTTGGATAGCAGTAACAGGATCAGTCCAAGTCAGCATGGATTTATGAAGGGTAAATCATGCTTGACTAATCTGGAATTTTTTGAAGATGTAACTAGGAAAATGGACAAGGGGGAGCCAGTGGATGTAGTGCACCTGGACTTCCAGAAAACATTTGATAAGGTGCCACATAGGAGATTAGTGTGCAAAATTAAGGTACATGGTATTGGGGGTAGAGTGCTGACCTGGATAGAAAATTGGTTGGCAGACAGGAAATAAAGAGTAGGTATTCAAGAGAGAGCTTGATAGGGCTCTTAAAGATAGCGGAGTCAGGGGATATGGGGAGAAGGCAGGAACGGGGGGGGGTACTGATTGTGGATGATCAGCCATGATCACATTGAATGGCGGTGCTGGCTCGAAGAGCTGAATGGCCTACTCCTGCACGTATTGTCTATTGTCTATAACCCAGCTACCCACTGAGGGAAATTGACAGCAGCAAATTAACCTACCAACCTGCACGTCTTTTGGGATGTTGGAGGAAACCGGGCCACATGGGTGAAACCCTCGCGGTCAAGGGGAGAACATGCAAACTCCACACAGGCAGCATCATAGACGAGTTTCTGCAGTTGTGAGGCAATGGCTCTGCTAGCTGTCTGTTGCATTTTCCAATGCAGTAAACAGAGACAGGCTGGTGAGAAAGCTTTTAAGCGGAGACTGGTACATCACCAGCCCTTGGTCACAGGTGAATCCTGTAGGGCAGGGGAAGGATATTGCCAGCAAACCTTGGGATTTCTGATGAGCTGTGAGGGGTGGAGATTTCTCACACTCCATTTTCAGGTTACTTTTATTTCTGATCCTTTAAGGATTACAGGTCAGGTCATACCTGGAATTAAATCAAAATCAACAAACCTGCAGATTCTAGTTATCTGAAATAAAAACAGACAATGATGGAAACGTCCACACGTTCAGCACCATCTGTGGAGAGAGAAGCTGTCAGCCTTTCAGCCAGGGTCCCCGTGTCAGAACTGGGCAAGAAGGACAACCAGTGAGCAACAAGTGTTGGTGTCGTCTAGCCTGTCTGCCATGCTTCACCACAAGCAACACATTACACGGGCAAAGGCACTTAATCTGATTTCAACTGCTACCTAGTGCCGGGGGAACTCTGCAGCATTTGGGGAGCAGGGAATGGACAGGCAATGTTTCAGGACGGGACTCTTCTTCAGACTGCGGGTTCTTGCTGGTTTCAAATCCTCACTCGAAACTCTACCTGTTTCATCTCCTTCTTCGATGCTGAGTTCCTCCAATGCTTAATACCTTGTTCAGATTCCAGCATCTGCAGTTTCTTATGTCTCCATTTAACAGCCACCTTCTCATCTGGTCTCACCCTATCCGAGATTCGGAAAAAGAGAGAGATCTACAATAATTATAGACAGCATGGAGTAAATGAGGTGCTTGAGGAGTATAAAGAATGTGAAAAGAATCTTAAGAAAGAAATTAGAAAAGCTAAAAGAAGATAAGAGGTTGCTTTGGCAAGTAAGGTGAAAGTAAATCCAAAGGGTTTCTACAGATATATTAATAGCAAAAGGATAACGAGGGATAAAATTGGTCCATTAGAGAGTCAGAGTGGACAGCTATCTGCAGAGCCAAAAGAGATGGGGAAGATATTGAACAATTTATTTTCTTCGGTATTCACCAAGGAGAAGGATATTGAATTATGTGAGGTAAGGGAAACAAGTAGAGTAGCTATGGAAACTATGAGATTCAAAGAAGAGGAAGTACTGACACTTTTGAGAAATATAAAAGTGGATAAGTCTCCAGGTCCGGACAGGATATTCCCTAGGACATTGAGGGAAGTTAGTGTAGAAATAGCAGGGCTATGACAGAAATATTTCAAATGTCATTAGAAACGGGAATAGTGCCGGAGGATTGTTGTACTGCGCATGTTGTTCCATTGTTTAAAAAGGGGTCTAAGAGTAAACCTAGCAATTATAGACCTGTTAGTTTGACGTCAGTGGTGGGCAAATTAATGGAAAGGATACTTAGAGATAATATATATAAGCATCTGGATAAACAGGGTCTGATTAGGAACAGTCAACATGGATTTGTGCCTGGAAGGTCATGTTTGACTAATCTTCTTGAATTTTTTGAAGAGGTTACTCGGGAAATTGATGAGCGTAAAGCAGTGGATGTTGTATATATAGACTTCAGTAAGGCCTTTGACAAGGTTCCTCACGGAAGGTTACTTAAGAAGGTTCAATTGTTGGGTATTAATGGTGGAGTAGCAAGATGGATTCAACAGTGGCTGAATGGGAGATGCCAGAGAGTAATGGTGGATGGTTGTTTGTCAGGTTGGAGGCCAGTGACTAGTGGGGTGCCACAGGGATCTGTGTTGGGTCCACTGTTGTTTGTCATGTACATCAATGATCTGGATGATGGTGTGGTAAATTGGATTAGTAAGTATGCAGATGATACTAAGATAGGTGGGGTTGCGGATAATGAAGTAGATTTTCAAAGTCTACAGAGAGATTTATGCCAGTTGGAAGAGTGGGCTGAAAGATGGCAGATGGAGTTTAATGCTGATAAGTGTGAGGTGCTACATCTTGGCAGGACAAATCAAAATAGGACGTACATGGTAAATGGTAGGGAATTGAAGAATGTAGGTGAACAGAGGGATCTGGGAATAACTGTGCACAGTTCCCTGAAAGTGGAATCTCATGTAGATAGGGTGGTAAAGAAAGCTTTTGGTGTGCTGGCCTTTATAAATCAGAGCATTGAGTATAGAAGTTGGGATATAATGTTAAAATTGTATAAGGCATTGGTGAGGCCAATTCTGGAGTATGGTGTACAATTTTGGTCGCCTAGTTATAGGAAGGATGTCAACAAAATAGAGAGAGTACAGAGGAGATTTACTAGAATGTTGCCTGGGTTTCAGCAACTAAGTTACAGAGAAAGGTTGAACAAGTTAGGGCTTTATTCTTTGGAGCGCAGAAGATTAAGGGGGGACTTGATAGAGGTCTTTAAAATGATGAAAGGGATAGACAGAGTTGACGTGGTAAGCTTTTCCCACTGAGAGTAGGGAAGATTCAAACAAGGGGACATGACTTGAGAATTAAGGGACAGAAGTTTAGGGGTAACATGAGGGGGATCTTCTTTACTCAGAGAGTGGTGGCTGTGTGGAATGAGCTTCCAGTGAAGGTGGTGGAGGCAGGTTCATTTTTATCATTTAAAAATAAATTGGATAGTTATATGTACGGGAAAGGAATGGAGGGTTATGGTCTGAGCGCAGGTATATGGGACTAGGGGAGAATACGTGTTCGGCACGGACTAGAAGGGTCGAGATGGCCTGTTTCCGTGCTGTAATTGTTATATTGTGGCGGCTCCCAAGGGTCGTGCCATCATAGTGTCGAACCTCTCGGCACAGGAGTGGTTCAGTCCGGAGGCGGCCCTTAGCCAGAGGGTTTAAAGGCAGGGGTTTGGATGCCATCTTCCTCTCGTTTGGACTTCCCTACAACCGGGAGGAACATAATAAAAGGTGCCTCTCAAAACACTGTACTTCGTGCCTTCTGTTTGATTTCTTGAGGGCATCTGGGCTTATAAAAAGGATCTAATATAAAGACATGAGTACTGTGGAATGAAGCCAGAAAGTGGCAGCAATGCAACATTGCGGATGCCGGCTGCCGTAAAACTCCAAAGAAGAAGAAGAAGAAGAAGAAGAAGAAGTAGAAATGAGAGGCGAACAGAGCAATGCACCACCCCCACCACTTGTCTCCTTTCCAGTTTGTTCTCCTCTCGCTACAATCAGTGTGAAGAAGGGTCCCCACCCGAAACATCGCCTGTGCATGTTCTCCTCTCCGGGAGAGGACCACAACCTAGGTTTCTTCCGCTGCTGCACATTGGGGGGGGGGGCAAGTGTGCCCCTCAAACAAAGGAAAGGATATCACCCGGGGGGGGGGGGGGGGGGGGTGGGGAGCAAAAGAGTGGCGTGGATGCCGGGTATAGTTATGGTTTGGGGGGGGGGAACACTGCCAAATAGAACGCTAACCAATGTTAGCGCTGACCGCAGAGAACATCGGAGGAATTGTGCACAGTTCCGGTTTTGTACACATTGTTTTATCCTGAATACATAGAAACATAGAAAATAGGTGCAGGAGGAGGCCATTCGGCCCTTCGAGCCAGCACCGCCATTCATTGTGATCATGGCTGATCGTCCCCAATCAATAACCCGTGCCTGCCTTCTCCTCATATCCCTTGACTCCAGTAGCCCCTAGAGCTCTATCTAACTCTCTCTTAAATCCATCCAGTGATTTGGCCTCCACTGCCCTCTGTGGCAGGGAATTCCATAAATTCACAACTCTCTGGGTGAAAAAGTTTTTTCTCACCTCAGTCTTAAATGACCTCCCCTTTATTCTAAGACTGTGGCCCCCTGGTTCTGGATTCGCCCAACATTGGGAACATTTTTCCTGCATCTAGCTTGTCCAGTCCTTGAATCTCGTGAACCTACGCTGCACTGCCTCAATCACAAGGATGTCCTTCCTCAAATTAGGAGACCAAAACTGTACACAATACTCCAGATGTGGTCTCACCAGAGCCCTATACAACTGCAGAAGAACCTCTTTACTCCTATACTGAAATCCTCTTGTTATGAAGGCCAACATTACATTTTATTTTGATTAATAACAATGTTCTCCAAAGATGCTGCCGAACCCGCTGAGTTCCCCAGCGCTCAGGTATTTTGCTCAGGAAATCCAGCATGCAAATCATTGAGTCAACGCTGTAACTTCGGCCGAAGATAGACACAAAATGCTGGACATAGTCTGAGAAAGGGTTCCGACACGTAACGTCACCCATTTCTTTTCTCCGGAGACCCCACCTGACCCGCCGAGTTACTCCAGCATTTTCGGTTTATCTTCGGTATAAACCAGCATCTGCAGTTCCGTCCAATGTAGTTTCTGGCCACTGCCAACCATCAACCACCCTTCTTCTTCTTCTTCTTCTTCTTTGGAGTTTTACGGCAGCTGGCATCCACAATGTTGCATTGCTGCCACCTTCTGGCTTCACTCCACAGTCCTCATGTCTTTACATTATATCCTTTTTTTTTTTTAATAAGGCCAGAGGCCCTCAAGAAATTAAACACCTTTACTCCTTTTCCTTCCCCTCCATACTCTAGAATGTTCTTTTCTGATATATCTGTCATTCCAATTTTCTTCATTTCACTGATCAAAACTCTTCTTTCTGTTTCATATCTTCTACATGCAACTAGAGCATGCTGAACTGTTTCCGGCTGATGGCATTCCTCACACATCCCAGTAGGGTGTTTTCCCAACATTTTTAATATGCTGTTCAGGTGAGTGTGTCCTATCCTCAATCTTGCTAATACTACCTGTTCTCTCCTGTTCCCCCCTCTTCTTGCTGTAATGCCCACTCTATTTTGTAGCGAATAGAGGTGTCTCCCCTTTGTCTCCTGTTCCCAGTATTGTTGCCATTCCTGATTTATTTTCTTCCACACAATGTGTCTTCCTTCAGATTTGGATAATTGTAGGTTTACCTCTATGTTCTCTTTTTTAACGGCCTCTTTTGCTAATTTGTCCACTTTTTCATTTCCTAGCACACCAATGTGTGCTGGGACCCACAACAAAGTCACGTCACTGCCCTTCCTTGTTACTTGGCTTAATAGTAGTAGAATTTCATACACTAGGTCAGGCCGCCTATGGGATGCGCCAGACCCAATACTCTGGATTGCAGACAATGAGTCGCTACATATTAATACTTTGCATGGTTGCACCTGTTCTATCCACTGAACTGCCATCAAAATAGCGTACAGTTCCACTGTATACACTGCCAAATAGTTATTTGTTCTTTTGCAAATCTCAACATTCATCCCTTGCACTACCACAGCTGCCCCTGTTGTTTCAGCTACTGGGTCCTTTGATCCATCTGTGAAAATTAAGAGGTGTTCCCTGCATCTATTATATATATGGTTATGGTATTCTGTTTTTAGGTCTGAATTTTCTTCCCTCCTTTTTGCCTCCCATATCTCCAGATCAACTTTTGGGATGTTTAGTAACCATATTGGGACAGATGGCCACAATACTGCAGGGCAGAACTCTTTGTCCTCTACTTCCACACCTTGCCACACCTCCTCCAACCCAGCCGAAGCTTCCAGACTGAGCCACCCCTCTCTCCCAGCACTCCTGTACTACCTGTTTTGTTGGGTGGTTCTCTCCATGACCCTTAAGGCTTAGCCAGTAATTAGCCATTAGTTGTCTGCGGCGCAGTCTCAATGGCATCTCCCCAGTTTCCACCTGTAGTGCACATACAGGTGACGTCCGCACACCTCCTATACAGATTCTTAGAGCTTCCGCTTGGACTTTGTCCAACTCGGACAACACTGACTTAGATGCTGATCCATAAGCTATACTGCCATACTCTATAGTCTGGATCTGATCAGTGATACATAGATATGTTTAAGAGATAATATATCTGCTCCCCACTCTAAACCTGCTAAGCATCTCATTACATTGATGGCTTTTTTGCATTTTCCAATTATTTTTGTAATGTGGACCCTCCATGTTAATCTGGAGTCAAAATGGACTCCCAGGAAACGGAAATCTTTTACTCTTTCCAAATTGTTGCCGTATAGTTTTAACTTCGGTATTCACCAAGGAGAAGGATATTGAATTA
Source organism: Amblyraja radiata (assembly GCF_010909765.2). Taxonomy (NCBI): domain Eukaryota; kingdom Metazoa; phylum Chordata; class Chondrichthyes; order Rajiformes; family Rajidae; genus Amblyraja; species Amblyraja radiata. The sequence goes on from NC_045960.1 coordinate 90,103,571, forward strand.
TGTGAGGTAAGGGAAACAAGTAGAGTAGCTATGGAAACTATGAGGATCAAAGAAGAGGAAGTACTGACACTTTTGAGAAATATAAAAGTGGATAAGTCTCCAGGTCCGGACAGGATATTCCCTAGGACATTGAGGGAAGTTAGTGTAGAAATAGCAGGGGCTATGGCAGAAATATTTCAAATGTCATTAGAAACGGGAATAGTGCCGGAGGATTGGCATACTGCGCATGTTGTTCCATTGTTTAAAAAGGGGTCTAAGAGTAAACCTAGCAATTATAGACCTGTTAGTTTGACGTCAGTGGTGGGCAAATTAATGGAAAGAATACTTAGAGATAATATATATAAGCATCTGGATAAACAGGGTCTGATTAGGAACAGTCAACATGGATTTGTGCCTGGAAGGTCATGTTTAACTAATCTTCTTGAATTTTTTGAAGATGTTACTCGGGAAATTGATGAGGGTAAAGCAGTGGATGTTGTGTATATGGACTTCAGTAAGGCCTTTGACAAGGTTCCTCATGGAAGGTTGGTTAAGAAGGTTCAATGGTTGGGTATTAATGGTGGAGTAGCAAGATGGATTCAACAGTGGCTGAATGGGAGATGCCAGAGAGTAATGGTGGATGGTTGTTTGTCAGGTTGGAGGCCAGTGACGAGTGGGGTGCCACAGGGATCTGTTTGGGCCCACTGTTGTTTGTCATATACATCAATGATCTGGACGATGGTGTGGTAAATTGGATTAGTAAGTATGCAGATGATACTAAGATAGGTGGGGTTGCGGGTAATGAAGTAGAGTTTCAAAGTCTACAGAGAGATTTATGCCAGTTGGAAGAGTGGGCTGAAAGATGGCAGATGGAGTTTAATGCTGATAAGTGTGAGGTGCTACATCTTGGCAGGACAAATCAAAATAGGACGTACATGGTAAATGGTAGGGAATTGAAGAATGTAGGTGAACAGAGGGATCTGGGAATAACTGTGCACAGTTCCCTGAAAGTGGAATCTCATGTAGATAGGGTGGTAAAGAAAGCTTTTGGTGTGCTGGCCTTTATAAATCAGAGCATTGAGTATAGAAGTTGGGATGTAATGTTAAAATTGTACAAGGCATTGGTGAGGCCAATTCTGGAGTATGGGGTACAATTTTGGTCGCCTAATTATAGGAAGGATGTCAACAAAATAGAGAGAGTACAGAGGAGATTTACTAGAATGTTGCCTGGGTTTCAGCAACTAAGTTACAGAGAAAGGTTGAACAAGTTAGGGCTTTATTCTTTGGAGCGCAGAAGGTTAAGGGGGGACTTGATAGAGGTTTTTAAAATGATGAAGGGATAGACAGAGTTGACGTGAAAAGCTTTTCCCACTGAGAGTAGGGAAGATTCAAACAAGGGGACATGACTTGAGAATTAAGGGACTGAAGTTTAGGGGTAACATGAGGGGGAACTTCTTTACTCAGAGAGTGGTAGCTGTGTGGAATGAGCTTCCAGTGAAGGTGGTGGAGGCAGGTTCGTTTTTATCATTTAAAAATAAATTGGATAGTTATATGGATGGGAAAGGAATGGAGGGTTATGGTCTGAGCGCAGGTATATGGGATTAGGGGAGATTATGTGTTCGGCACGGACTAGAAGGGTCGAGATGGCCTGTTTCCGTGCTGTAATTGTTATATGGTTATATCTGGACATCCTCTTTAATTTTCTTCCTTGTGAAAACCATTGTCTTTGTCTTCTCTATAGAGAATTTAAAACCCCATTTCACTCCCCACTCTTCCACCTGGGCTATCCCTTGCTGCATTTTTTCCACGATAAAATCTATATTCTTCCCCTTTCTCCATAGGCTGCCATCATCTGCAAAGAGCGATCGCCCCATCTCTGGTTGAATGTTTGCAAATATATCATTGATCATGATTGAGAATAGGATCGGGCTTATCGCACTTCCCTGGGGAGTTCCATTCTCGACTACACATTTACTGGAGATGTCTGACCCTATTTTAACTTGGATACTTCTACCGTTAAGAAAATCCATTATCCAGTTAAAAATATTTCCTCCTACTCCCATTAAATGCAGCTTTATTAGAAGACCTTCTCTCCACAACATATCATAAGCCTTCTCTACATCACAAAATACGGTAACTACAGATTCTTTTTTAACTTGTGCTTTCCTTATATCATCTTCCAAGCACAGAACTGGATCATTAGTACCTCTCCCTTTTCTAAAGCCACTCTGATAATTAGCCACTATACCGTTTTCTTCCATTAGATGCCTTAATCTTGGCCAGAGCTCTCTTTAGCTCCCCCAAATTAAATGGAATATTGTACTTGTCCTCTGTGATACCTTTCCTTTGTAAGGCCTCAACATTTTCCTCTCTTGTTCTTTCCCTACCTCTTCTTCCTTCATCTGACAAGTTGTGGGAGCTGTGAACCCTACTAAAAGTGTTAACCATTAGTTCTGCTTTGTCTTTATTTGAGACTACAGTTTGATCTCCATTTGTTAAGATAGGATAACTCCACTCCCTTTTATCACCTTCCATTTTTTTAATCATCCCCCATATCTCCCCTACCTGTGTTGTGTTTCCAATTGAATCACAATACTTCCTCCAATATGCTCTTTTTGTTTGTCTTATAGTCCTCCTTACAATTGCCTGAGCCTGTTTGTAATTAATCATGTGTTGGTAGTTATGAGTTCTTTTTAATAATCTGAATGCTCCGTTTCTATTCACCACCGCCTCTTTACATTTATTGTCTCACCACGGCACAGCTTTCCTTTTTGATCTTCCTTTACTTTTAGGTATGGAAGCTAATGCTGCTCTTTTGATACCTTCTGACAATTTATTCTCAAAGTTTTCTATATCTGTCTCTTCTTGTATCGATTTTACATATCTATCACTTTCCTCCTTAAATTCCTCCCAATTAGCCTTTCCAAACACCCATCGTCCACTTCTGTTTTCTTTACTCATAGTTAAAGTAATATTTATTTTGCATAGCACAGGATGATGACCACTTCCTATGGTACCCTTTTCATATACTTCCCAGTTACATTTAGCAGCAATCCTATTAGAAACAAGTGTAAGGTCCAACACAGACTGCTTCCCTGTCCTAACATCTACCCTGGTCTTCTTTCCATCATTTAGACATACTAGATTACCATCATTTAATAATTCCTCAATTACCTGTCCATTATTATCTGACTTTCCACTGCCCCATAATGTATTATGTGCGTTAAAGTCCCCACACCAAATAACATTAGATTTGCTCTGGCCTTCTACTTCCTGTAACTTATTTACCTTTAATCGCTTACATGGATTATAGTAATTTATTACCACTATTTTCCTCCTCTCAGACCACACTTCTATTACCACATATTCCTGTTCCTGCCCAATTCCTAATACCTTGTATGGTATCCCTTTTTTAATGAAAGTGGCACAACCCCCTCCTCCCCCATTTCCCCTATCACATCTCACTGCAACATAATCATATAGAACAAAATCTAAACTTGGTTTCAACCAGGTTTCCTGGATACATACGACATCTGGTTTTTCCTTCCTACTGTCTATGAATTGCTTAAAGTCTTGCCCATTGGCTAACAAGCTTCTTGCATTCCATTGTAGGATTAACATTAATATTATTAACCCACACACGTTGACTCTTGGCTTGCCTGGATACTGAGACCATCATGTATTTCCTCCCACTTCAATCCTGCCATGCCCAAGTGGTGGACTGCAGCCTTTACAATGATTTGGATCCTTTCTGTTTTGGATTTTACTTCTGCTGTCGCATTTATTACTCCTGCTATAAATATAACCAGGTTTTTCTTTTCTTTCCATATACTCTTTTCTTTTTCTTTTATTGTTTCCATTATGCCCATATCTTGCTCCCTCCTGATCCTTCTTTCATTCATCTGTTTTGTAGGGTCAGCCCTTTTTGCTGCCTCTGCATAGGAGACCTTTTCCTTCACTCTTATGTTTTGTACTTCAGCTTCACGTTTCATCACCTCACAGCCCCAGTAAGTCACACTATGCTCTCCTCCACAATTACAGCACTTTGGTTTGACCCCCTCTCCACACTGACCATATTCATGGTCCCCACTACACCTTGCGCATTTCCTCGCCCCCTTGCACATTTTAGCTATATGCCCAAATTTCTGACATTTGAAGCACCTCATTGGTTTGGGTATGTACTCTCTTACACTATATCGCATGAATCCAAAATGGACCACTTTTGGAAGGGATTCTGTCTTGAATTCAAGCAGGGCTGACTCAGTTTCCTCTTTCTTTGCTCCTTTGGTCATTCTTTTGGCATTCATAATTAATTCACATCTCTTTCTGAGTTCCTGAACCAGTTCACTCATATTGACTTTGAGAGGGATTCCATAGATAACCCCTTTACACCCTGCCCTCCTCCGTTCTCCCACTCTCACTACTTTGATTATTTTGATTTTGTCAATCTTGTTCATTTTCATTGCCTTTTCAACTTGAGCCTCACTGTTGCACCCTATTAGCATGTTTCCATCTTCCAGCACTCTTGCATACTTTACTTCCCAAACCTGGGCTCTGATTATTTTTGTCAGCTTCATTGGCTCTATCTTCTTTACTCCTCCTTCTCCTTCAAACCTCACCACTACATTTAACGAAATTTCCTTTTCTGGTTCCTTTTCTGGTTCCTTGTCTTCACTCTCCGATCCACCAATATTGCTTTTCCTTCTTTTACGGCTGCTCTTCCTGGGGCTACCCCGTGTTCCCACGGTTTCCCACTCCTTCTCAACATTTCCTTCGTTATCCTCTCCTCCACTGGCCTCCATACCACTAGACCCACTCTCGCCTGTCATTTTGTAACAGCAGGGAATATTCTGCTCCGGCCTGCGAGTTGCGTGCGTACCGCCGCTCCTCAACCACCGGCCCCCCCCCGGCCCGGCTTTTCAGGCCAGAGACCAAAGTGCTGTCTGTGGATAATCCTCCTTGTGACTACTTGGTTTCTGCCAGGAACTCTGCCAGCCCATCAACCACCCATTGACACTAATCCCCATTTATTCTCCCTACATTCTCATCAACTCTCCCCCCCACCCCCATTCCACCCTCACCTGCACACTGGAGGCAATTGACACCGGCCAATTAACCTACCAACCTTCACGCCTTGTTAAATGTAACCAAAGGGCTCTTTAATATATATATATCTCTCTCTCTCTATTCCAATCCCCACTCAAAAGCCGGACAAAATTGTCCAGCCTGCTGTGGGCCATACGGGGAAGTAAATTCACGGAGCCTTGGCCGTGGATCTTTGATCAGTCCAAGAGCGGGGCTCGGAGTTTGAGTTGGCAGCCTCGGGCTATCGGTCATGGGGGTGGGACGGCAAGTGGTCGCCGATGGCCCCTGGATAACAGAGATGCTGTGATCCGAGTTTTCCTGGTTGGGGACTGTGAGGAGTGACCGGACATTTGACCTACGAGGAATGTGGTATGAGACTCCTTAATTATGGGTTCGGGGGAGGCGGGATGATTCACTTCCACGGGGGTGCTGCTGAAGCAAGCATTCACCTCTGCCGCTTACATTCCAAGTCTCCTGCGCTGGCGAAATATGGCCATCAGCGTTCACTTTTAAAGCAGGCTCCCAACCCGGATGGAATTCCTCGCCAAATGCTACATGACCAACTATTCGGCCCTTGTGCTGAGTCCATTCCCATGTGGGTTGTTTTAAATGTTTAAATCACATCGCTGACCGTTCACCTCTCCCTATGTCCGCACTCCCTTCATGAAAAGGTTGATACCAACCTACCGCTTGTTAGACCGTAGAGAAAATTCAGCATGGCCTTCGAGTTTTAGTAACTTAATAAAAATCTTCCTATTCGGCCACAGTTATGAAACAGTGAAGGCCGCTGCATACATTTCATAATCACACAGATCTTTTCAGTGTCGAATTTTATGCAAGCAACAACAAAGCTAAAGCTATCTATGAAAATATATGTTTTTTCTGCCAATACTTTGAAAAGAACGGAATGAAAGGGTCCTCTTTATCGAAAGGTCTCCTTGAGTACTTAATAGCAGGTGATACTGTTCCTATCATTAATGTTTTGAATAAATATGTAGGAAGGAACTGCAGATGCTAGTTTACACCGGCTAGACACAAAACGCGGGAGTAACTCAGCGGTACAGACAGCATCTCCGGAGAAAAGGTATAGATGACGTTTCGGGTCGCGAGTTCGGGTCTGAAGAAGGGTCTCGACCCGAAACGTCACCCAATCCTTTTCTCTGGAGATGCTGCCTGACCCGCTGAGTTACTCCGGCTTTTTGTATTTTGAAGTAACGTTGATATGACCGAACAGTCAATTCCATTACTATAAAGGGATTGCTTCACTCACTATAAAAAATCTGCACGCATTTCCCACTGCGCGAACAATGATGTGGATAGAATAAGCTGCGTGGACGTTATTTCAACATTGAATGCGTTCCGTTTGATTCTGTAAATAATTGTGGTGCCAAGTATCATAGCAACACGTCAATTTACAGAACCAGCCCTGTTTTCTAAATTGTTGCCATTTACCTTTCCAGCTGGTGCCGAAACAAGCCTTCGTGTGTTTCATTATTCTACGCCTCCAGTGATGAAACCAGATATGCATCTCCCGTACAGTTTCAAAGAATGTCCACACTCCGCCCAAAAGTCTATTTAAAGTCCACGTTTAAAATTAAATTTCTTAATACTGCTATTAGTAAACTGGAAGTCAATCCAGTTTGTGCCTTGTTTCCGTGAAGGTTGGTTTTCAAGTAACCCGGGCAAGATGTTATATTTCAAAACTCTCAAGTAATTACAGACTTGTCAGTGATTTCAGCGAAAATTAGGAATCGCCGGAGAAGCTTTGATACTTAAGGGGGTATTATCAATTCTTACAAGTAAATGCTATTCATCGATTTGTCTTTGTAGAATCGGCTACTGATTATAATGAGTGACACTAAGGAATGTAGACGGCCCTTAACTCGTTGAGTACAAAAGTTCTTTTAGCTTCGGGGGAAATGGAATGGCAACAAAATGAAACTTCACTTCACCGCCGCCTTTGCTGGCAGCGTTGGCGAATTCATGGGAAATCATTAGAAGGGATTGACACGGGCAGATTGCCTCGAATTCTCCAGGGGAATCTTTATTCGCGTTTTTTGGTAATAGACACCTTGCGAACTGTTTTAATTTAGACCAACATGACACGCTTTAGCCCAGGTTATGAAAGAGTGTGTTTTCTAAACCCACTAAATTGGATATAAATAAACGGCTGGTAGACATGTGAGTCAAAAGCACACAACATGCCAGCGGAAACCAAACAAACCTGTATCGGTTGCGCTCTCCGCTTGCGAGACGGTTCCCTGTATATAAATGGTGGCAATGAAGTCGCTAATTAAAGTGGGTTGTTTGGACAAGATACTTGCACAGGCATCGCCGCAGAAAAATAGCGACTTCTTGTCGAGTTATTTATATAGCATACACTGCGATTTGCAATGCACAGCCGGCCACTAATCTAAAGATGTCTTTTCAAAGAGAATACAAGATTATATCAAGCTTATTTTTTTTCATCAACCAAACTCCAATAAACATACCGTTGCGCGGAATAGTGCAAGTTATGGTAAACCAAATCCTTGAAACACATTAAAAGGGAAGATACTCATTTATTTGGGATTCCGCATGAGGTTAGTCTTTAACTTCAGCGCGAATTGTTCCGAACCCAAGTGGTTGTACAAGCAGACTCTTATTACATCTGGTATTCTGTGCTTCTTGGACTACTTAGATCGCCTCTTCCCTACGATAAAATGTACGGTACGGGGTTAACCTTGTGCTGAGCTAATCCTCGGCGACCTGTCTTTGATTGGGTTGAGAACGCGAGCGAAGATGTGGGACTGAAGTTTTGGTGCTGTCAAGAATCAAAGACCTTGCTCACAAAACTACCCTGGAGATAAGGAAGAAAGCGCTGACCCTGTTTATATAGAATGCATCTTTCCTCATCTGTTGACATCTGTTGAGGAAGTCTGATCCCTGTTATTATTACTACAACTCGCATTGACAAGGAACATAGCCTCACTACATCAATTGGTTTTACTGACAAATACGTTTTTGTTTAAGTATATACACACTAACTCAATTTACGACTGGCGAGTAAACATAAGCCTGCAAATACTTCCTGCATTAGGAGAGGATTCTCCTTCAGTTCGACAATCTCTGACAGAATTTTCTTCTCAACTCTATTTTACGCCGGATCTTGCCGTTATGTTGGGAAGAGTTAGAAGAGTGTCTGACCGCGGTTCTTTTTAAATTAAACCCCACATCGCGTTATGTTTATCAACGATTTGCAAACACTTTGAAGGCATTTTTTTCCGTAACTGACACCGCATTCATCATTCAATCGCTCTATAGAATGGAGTGAGAAAACCTCATCGCAAAGAAACTCATTTCTGTTAACAATAATTATAAGATTAAATAATGTGCACGACCGGCGTTCAGGATAATACCTCTGACAGTTCCTATTCCTGACCGAAGCGTTTTTGTTTTGTTCACCGATGGCGCAGGTGCTAAGTAACCACCTTCATTCAAACCTATTGTTATTTGTTTTCACGACAAGTCACTGCAAAGTTGTCCTCGTCTCTGTGACAGGAGCTTTTTGCAATGCAATGAACAACTTTTTCGGGAAAGGTGTGCAGCAGTAAACGGTCTCACACGTCGGAGAAAGCGAAGATTTGAAGGGAAATTAAGTAGAATATTAGCTCTCGACAGATAAATGTGGATATAGGCTCGTAGACAGACAGACAGACAGATAGACAGATAGACAGATAGACAGATAGACAGATAGACAGATAGATATATAGATAGATAGATAGATAGATAGATAGATAGATAGATAGATATAAAAATATTAGAGATTTAGACAGACAGACGGTCAACTACTTGTAACCACCAGTTGAGACATTGATTAGAACATTGCACACGGAACTGCAAACAACCAAGTTAACAACAAATGTTGCCAATGCCACCACGGCCGGGAACGCGAGTGGTAACGCGGGCTGCGAGTTCGCACACTGGTCTCGAGTTCGAGCGGCGGGGCAGGGAGGGAGCTGGTTACCTAAGTTGACGAAGCTCATGACCATGTCAGCGTCGTTGAGGAAGTTGGTGTCGTGCGGGCTGGCGAGTGATGGGCTCTGTGTGGTGAGCGCGGCGTGGTAGGGCAAGGCACCCCTGGCCGCTCCCCGCTCCGCCTCTTGCTCGCTGGACATGGCGTTGTACAGATCCAGCATGAAGAGCGGCGCCGACGAGCCGTGTTTGCCCACCGAGAAGGGCCTCGGGCGGTGAGGCAGCCCCAGGATGGACAGAATCTCCCTCTGGATCTCCCTCCTCTCGTGGTTCCGCAAACGCCGGTAAATGAAGCTGGAATGGACGTGATGCTCTGCAAAATTCCCCTCGGCGCTTCCCAGGAATACACAAGAGACGAACAGCAGTCCCACGCTGGCCTTCCACAGACCTGATCTGTTCATTGCAGTAATGTCTTGGGGGGGTTTTGTTGGGTGGGGGGTCACTAAGTGCAGTGACTCTGGCCGCTGTGTGCCCGGCGGTTACTCACTCACTCACTCACTCCAGTCTCTGCTCACTTGCCCCTCTCATGAAGTCGCGCTCACCTCCACAAGTTAGCTGTCAGCGGCCGGTGTGTTCATCTCGCCTCCCTCAAAGTTGCGCTCTTTCCTTTCCGAGCAACGAGTCCTCCCGGTTGTTATCTGTGTCGCTTCAAACTAAAATACGCCGGCGGCCGCTGGATTCCCCAGTCGCCTTTCTTCCAATTTTTTTTTTTTACAAAGGGCAAGTTGTATGTGCCTCGCCGTGCCCTCGGTGTTCAACTTCAAGCGGGGCGGCGGTGCCAGAGCGCGTCGGTCACTGGATAGTCTCTCCCTCTCTCTCTCTCTCTGAACTGCACGCACCGCTCTCTAGCCTGTAGCTGGCGCAAGTACCGCCAACCCTCTCCCACCCCCCACCCCTCCCGCCGCCCCTTCCCTCGTGGGTGCAAGTCCCGGGCCGCCCTACACTCGCAACCTCTGCTCCTCTCTCTCTCTCCCTCTCTCCAGCCTGGATTTGAGGGATGATTTAAACCTCAGGACTTAAAAATAGTGAATGTATTCCACAGTAATCACGCGTTTGCAAGGTCCCGTCACCGAATGGCAAGAGACAGGAGGCTTCGCAAGTTGGGCTGATTTTTTTTCCACCCCCTCCCCATCGGCACTTTATCTTTTGACGAATTAGCCCGGGGTAACAACGCTGGGTTTTCGATTTAAACGAGATGCGGTCTCGCAGTTGGATTCGGGGGCTTGGATTGATGCGCCTGCAGACACCGCACACGAGGGTCCCCACCCGCCCCTCGCTTCTAAACCGACTCGGCTTTCCCGGCCAGCGGCGCGGAGCTACCTTGGGTCGCTGCTCCACTCGCGGAAAGTCTTCCTCCAGGTGTGTCAACGTAAAACCACGGGGAAGTCTCAGCAGGTCAGGCAGCCTCCGTGGAGGAAGAAACAAGTTAACGTTTTCGCCCCGTGCGGCGCATCGGCCAGCATCGCCTCACTGTGAATGAATGTTAACTATCGCAACGTTTAGGAAACATTTAGACGGGTACATGGATAGGACAGGTTTAGAGGGATATGGGCCAAACGCAGGCAGGTGGGACTAGTGTAGCTGGGACATGTTGGCTGGTGTGGGTAAGTTGGGCTGAAGGGCCTGTTTCCATGCTGTATGACCAAGACTCAATCTCAGCCACAAGGGGAGCCGGCCTCCGTGATTCGCTGGGCGCTGCCTTCAAGTCCCCACCACCCCGCATAAAGTTGACGGGAAAAGCTGGAGTAGCTCAGCGGGTCAGGCAGCAACCCTAGAGAAAAGGAATAGGTGACTTTTCAAGTCGAGACCCTTCTTCAGACTGAGAGTCAGAGGAGAGGGGAGCGAAAGTTTCATACTACAGCTTTTTGTGTCTATCTTCGGTGTAAACCAGCATCTGCAGTTCCTTACTACACATAAAGTTGACTGCGTTAGGTATTCAGACAAACGTCAAGGATCATTTACACCCTGGCCATTCCCTCTTCTCCCTTAGGGTAGGACACAATAGTTTGAAAGCCTATACCACCAGATTCAGAAATAGCTTCCACCCTGCTGTTATCAGGCTACTGAACTGAGGGTGTGGTCCTGATCTCCCAACATACCTCGTTGTGGCCCTTGAATCCGTACTTTCTTTGTAACTGCTCCGATAAAATGTTGGGACAGTATATTCTGCACTCTGGTATTTTCTCTTTGTACTATCAGGTGAGAGGGGGGAAGGTTAATGGAGATGTGGAGGGCAAGTTTTATAGACAGAGAGTGGTGGGGGCCTGGACTGCATTGCCAGGGCTGAGATTATCGTGTCACACACACGATAATCTCAGTCAGTCCCCCACCACCCTACCATCACCAACTTTCTTGTAATGCCACAGGTCATTTTGTCTCCCTTTAAGTACATCTCAAATTTCTTATAGGAAATGAAGTACTTTGGAAGTAGAGCAAAACACAGTGTTGGAATAACTCAGCAGGTCAGGCAGCATCTCGAGAGGGAATGGATAGGTGACATTTTCTTCAGTCTGATGCCTATCCTACTGAGTGTCTCCAGTGGTTTGTGTTTTGCTCAAGATTCCAGCATTTGCTGTTCCTTTGTTTCTTCTTTGGAAGTGTGGTCGTAGATACAATATATGAAATTCTGTCAATCTGTTAATTTCTTTCCTGCCATTTTATGTATTGCTGTTCATAACTTGGCCTAATTATAATGGATTCAAGTTTATACCAGAGTCAGTGCCATGGGCAAGGCCAACAATAATGACATTAATTAATAGGATACGTGCAGAGATGATTAACGATGATGTTGCCAGGACAAGGGCCTGAGCTATGGAAAGAGGTTGAGCAGGCTGGGATTCAAGAGGATGAGGCGCGAAGATGAGGGGTGATCTTATAGAGGTGTACAAAATCATGAGAGGAATAGATCGGGTAAACGTACAGGGTGCCTTGCCCAGCATAGAGGAATCGAGAACCAAAGGACATAGATTTATGGTGAGAGGGGAAAGGTTTAATAGGAACCTGAGGGGCAACTTTTTTCACACGGGGTGGTGGGTAAATGGAACAAACTTTCGGAGCAAGTAGTTGAGACACATACTATCACACAACATTTGGGCAGGTTCATGGATAGGCCAAACGCAGGCAGGTGGGACCAGTTTAGATGGGACATGTTGTTCGGTGTGGGCAAATTGGGCCAAAGGGCCTGTTTCCATGCTGTATCACTCTATGACCTATCCCACTTTCTGAGCGAGTCACCTTTGTGATACAACATGAGATGGAAGCAGAAACTCCTGAGCTGAATGCCTTCCTCCACGACTGCCGGGTGGGCAGTTCCGATGTTTGGCGACGTGAGTTATATTACGTGTAGATTTGCTCACAGGATGTGTGTATCACTGGAAAAGGCCGCCATTTATTGCACCTCTCTAATTACTCCCAGAACTATTGCACATTGCTGGGTCAGACATAGGCCGCACCAGGTGAGAACAGCAGATTTCCTTCCTCAAGGATAATAGTCAACCAGATGGGCTTTTTTATAACAGTCTGGTGGTTTTATTGTTATGATTACTAATACTGTTTTATTTTAATTCCAGATTGATTTAATTACCCAGCTGCCATGGTGGGGCCTGAACATATGCCTCTCATCTATCGCCCAGTCCCGTAAACACTGGTTTGGAAGTGAACCACTAGCCTGCAACGATTCAGGACTGTGTGTGACTGGGAAAACTCGAAGGTCCCCATAAGCCTGTCCCTTTGGGCATTGGAAGCCACAGGCTTTGGAGGCGATGTTTTTCATTTGTTTTGTTGGAGAACTGGGCATCAGTAATAAAGCCGACATCTGTCGCCGCTGAACTGCATTTCAAAGGACATGTTGGAGGTAACACATTCTCCAGTTTTAGTCACACACACGATAATAGACTGAAGAAAGGTCCCAGCCCAAAACGTTGCCTATGCATGTCCTTCAGAAATGTTACCATACCTGCCTAGTTACTCCTTTGTAAAGCAGCATCTGCAGTTCCTTTTTCTTTCCTACCTCCAGTTCTCCCCCCTCTAATTTCAGTCTGAAGAAGGGTTCTAACCCTAAGCGCCACGCATCCTGTTTCTCCAGAGATGCTGTCTGACCTCCTGAGTTACTCTAATGGTACTGAATACACTTTGTGTCTATCTTCAGTTCCTTGTAGGACAATAGATTTCCTTTATTGTAGGTCATTGATAAAGGTCATGGGTTTTTGCAACCAATATTACTGAAACCGTTTATTCAATTCAATTTTTGCTTTGTTACTTGAATTTACCTTCTCTGCTTGTTGTGGTGGAGCTCACCATCCCATTAGCCAGGTCAACAGCATTGAATAAAAGTCCTTTGATTCATTTTGCTCCCAGACCCAGAAGATAGCATGGTGATATTGAAGAAGCCCCTGGAGAATTGCTACAGTGCATCATGTGGGCAAGATGATGCAGTTGTGAGTGAGTATTTGGGATGAACGGGTTAGCAATCAAATGGCTGCTTCATCCTGGAGTTCCTGAGCCTTCTGAGAGGTATTGGCAAGTGGAGAATATGCCATCATGCAGCTAACGTCTGGTTTGAAGGTGGTGGAAAGGCTTTGGAGAGTTAAAGGGTGATTGATACATTCGCTGCAGTACACTCAGCCTCTGACCTGCTATTGTGGCTGTAGAACTTAAGAAGTTACCTACATAAATGTCTTGTCAACGTTGAATCACCCCCATACCCTTTGCCCTCCGCCACCTCACAACAGCGTGAAGGTTGATGAGAGTCGATTGTACTCCGTTAGGAAGATGATCATTATCTAGATGTTCTTTACACCCATTGGCCTTTGGCTGAATGTTGTCCAATTTCCACTTCATGTCATCAAACCTAAAATTAGTTTAGAGATACAGAGCAGAAGCAGGCCCTTCGGCCCACCGAGTCCGTAGCAACCAGCAATCCCCGCACATTAACACTATCCTACACACACTAGGGACAATATATATTTATACCAAGCCAATTAACCTCCAAACCTGTACTTCTTTGGAGTGTGGGAGGAAACTGAAGATCTCGGAGAAATCCCACGCAGGTCATGGGGAGAACGTACAAACTCAGTACATACAAGCACCCATAGTCAAGATCGAATCCGGGTCTCTGGCACTGTAAGGCTGTAACTCTACCGCTACGCCCCCGTGCCTATAGACCGTGCGAGATTAACATGATCAGCGTGAGATGGATCAATAGATCGCTGGCGAATTCATGGTGTATCTCTAAAGTGACGAACCTCGTATATTTAAAGCAACAAAATGGGAAGGGTGATACAAGGGACTGCAGATGCTGGATTGTGAAGTAAAACATAAAGTAACCCAACCGGTCAGGCAGCATCTGTGAAGGGTATGGATAGGTGACATTTTGGGTCAGGACCTAACTTCAGCCTCAAATAAGTGTTAGTGGGGAAGGATAGAAACATAGAAACATAGAAATTAGGTGCAGGAGTAGGCCATTCGGCCCTTCGAGCCTGCACCGCCATTCAATATGATCATGGCTGATCATCCAACTCAGTATCCCGTACCTGCCTTCTCTCCATACCCTCTGATACCCTTAGCCACAAGGGCCACATCTAACTCCCTCTTAAATATAGCCAATGAACTGGCCTCGACTACCCTCTGTGGCAGGGAGTTCCAGAGATTCACCACTCTCTGTGTGAAAAAAGTTCTTCTCATCTCGGTTTTAAAGGATTTCCCCCTTATCCTTAAGCTGTGACCCCTTGTCCTGGACTTCCCCAACATCGGGAGCAATCTTCCTGCATCTAGCCTGTCCAACCCCTTAAGAATTTTGTAAGTTTCTATAAGATCCCCTCTCAATCTCCTAAATTCTAGAGAGTATAAACCAAGTCTATCCAGTCTTTCTTCATAAGACAGTCCTGACATCCCAGGAATCAGTCTGGTGAACCTTCTCTGCACTCCCTCTATGGCAATAATGTCCTTCCTCAGATAAAATGGCACAATTTCAGTAATCCAACTGTTTTTATAGTAGAAGGTAAAGTTTCCTTTTTGGTTACACCAATGATCCAGGTAGAATTGGCTGAACGAGGTCAAAGAGTCGAAGCATTTTTAATGTAACTGCGTTCACCTAAATCCACCTGTGTTTGCGGTGAAAAAAAGTGAAGGATGATAGGAATAGCTGCACGTTTTAAGAGATTGGAAGAGGTTGCATTGATCACCACGGGAAGTGGCCTGAGCTTCTGGTGCTGCCAGAGAGAACAATGAGGGTCATGCCATGGATAATGCTCCTCTCATTCCGACTCTTCCTCATCTCTGATATCCCTTCTCTCTTGCGGAGAATGAAGATGTACACTCCTTACTTCGAACTTCAACCCAGCTCGTATTGTTTTCAGGTGCCCAGCGACGTGTAGCCAACCTTCCAGTGGCTGGAGAAGAAGGAGAATGTGCTGATGTCGCGGGGTTGGAACAACCCGGAGCGGGGACGTACATCGCCCAGCACGGCTTCATGGCCGTGGGACATTCCAGCGCCCGCCGGGGGCTCCAACATTGTGACTTTTAGTCCGGGAGCGGGGCCGTAAATCGCCCGCCTGGGGCTTGGATATCGGGAGAGAAATGGAGAACAGGGGA
Source organism: Amblyraja radiata (assembly GCF_010909765.2). Lineage (NCBI taxonomy): Eukaryota > Metazoa > Chordata > Chondrichthyes > Rajiformes > Rajidae > Amblyraja > Amblyraja radiata. Next base: position 90,119,240 of record NC_045960.1, read on the forward strand.
GAGAAAAGACTTTGCCTTCCATCACAGTGGGTTCACTGTGATGGATGTTTGTGTGAATTAAATTGTGTGTATGTCTGTAGGAAATTGTCTTTGTTTGTATGGCTGTGGAAACGGAATTTCGTTTGAGCCTCACTGAGGCTCAAATGACAATAAATGGTGTTGTATTGTATTGTATTGTATTGATGAAGACACATAAGCTCTTGGATCTTGCAACCGCTGGCTCTGTTGGTATTTCAGAGGCTGAGAGAGTGGCGGGATCAGTGTGAGATGCATCAATAGATCACTGGCACAATGACAAAGCTGATGGACCTGTTGCACTGCCACCGGAGACAGGGGTCGATGCCCACTCTGTGGAGTTTGCACGTTCTCCATGTTACCGAGTGGGTTTCCACTGGATGCTCCGATTTCCTCTGGTATCCCATAGATGTGCGGGTTTGTAAGTTAATTGGCCATCTTTAAATTCCCCCCTAGTGTGTAGGGAGTGAGTGTGAAAGTGGAATAACATAGAACTAGTGTGAATGGGTGATCGATGGTTGGCGTGGAATCTAAGGGCTGGTTCCCACGGTGTATCTTTCAATCACTCAGTTAATCAAACACCTGTCCAAATCCCTTGGAGCTAGGGCAGTGGCGAAGCTTAGTAGTGCCTGTAATCCAACTTGCCCACCAACTCCAGCATAGACTCGAATGGTTGGAAGTGAAGATGTGTACAGGAATTAGACAGCAAAACAACTCTAACCAGGTTGTTCAGCTTTAAAGCTTAGCTACAAGCTGTTGGCACTAACTTACACTAAGTGCCACCTTTGGTCCAGTGTTGAATCCCAGTGGTCTTCAGTGAGACTGGAGAATCTGCTTCACCCCTCAATGAGCTGTTTCTGCCGCCCTTTGTCATCCTTGTTGGCATCAGAGTGAACTCCTCTTATGGAGTTGAACTCCTCTTATCATGATCAGCCATGATCATATTGAATGGCGGTGCAGGCTCGAAGGGCCGAATGGCCTAGTCCTGCACCTATTTTCTATGTTTCTATGTTTATGGGTTGCCGCAGTGTCAGGGTGACATTGTACAAGCCCAACATCCTTCCTCAGTGGTACACAAAAATGCTGGAGAAACTCAGCGGGTGCAGCAGCATCTATGGAGCGAAGGAAATAGGCAACGTTTCGGGCCGAAACCCTTCTTCAGACTAATCCTTCCTCAGTGCCCAGCTAACATGTAATGCTGCTACACATCCATTGCAAGAATGTGAAGTCAGTGTGTGGAGTTTACTTTAGACTTTAGAGGTACACCATGGAAACAGGTCCCTCAACTTACCGAGTCCGTGCCGTCCAGCAATCACCCCGTACACCAACAGTATCCTACACGTTAGGGACACTTTAGAGTTTACAATTAACCTACAAACCTGTACTTCTTTGGAATGTGGGAGGAAACTTGAGCACCCGGAGAAATCCCACACAGGTCACGGGCAGAATGTACAAATTCCGTTCAAACAACACCAGTAGTCAGGATCGAACCAGGGTCTCTGTTGCTGGTGTTAACTCTACCACTGCGCCACCGTGCCATCCTAGTTTTCGGTCAACAAATGTGCTGGTAATACTCAATTCAAATATGCGTGCTGTGCAACACACTGTCATGATTACATTAGATGACAGTGGTAATTTAGAACTCAAAGAGGGTCAGTTTTCATTAGAGGTTTCTTTTCAGCATAGACAGGGTATGTGCTTGACTACAAGAACTTATTGCCAATCCTAGTTGACCTTGAGAGGCTGAAGTCAACTACCTTCACCACAGTGAAGATCGACATTGTTGCCCTGTGTTGTTGTGTGGTGGAATCTGGAGAGAGTTGATGAGAATGTGGGGAGAATCTGCTTTTGACAAGTCCTGTGCTTGGGCTAAAGTGCAATCAACAGCCTTAAACCTTCCTGAACTTGAGGTTTTGTACAGCTGATGCTCTTGCCATTTTATTTCAGAGGGCACTTGAACTGTTGGGTCTGGAATCACAGAAAGGGATGATAGACTTCTGTCCCTAATAGACACTAGTGAACCACTGGGACTTGTAGAATGATCTTGTGGATTTATGATCACCGCTCTTCAGCCAAACATTTTATTAACAGCTTCATTTAATTACCACATGACAAACGGATAACAGATGGAACAATGGTAAACACCAAATAATTTGTAGATGCTGATAATTTGGGAGCACTCATCCCGTCTCAGGCCGGAAACATTACCACGTTTCCCAGCAACCTGTTGAGTCTTTCCAGCACTGTGCTGGAACTCCGTGCTGGAACAAGGTGTTACAGATGCAACAGATGATGCAGGTATCAAAGTGTACAAGTTCCCCACCCACAGATCAGTCTGAAGAAGGGTCCAAACCCGAAACGTCATGTATCCATGTTTTGCAGGGATGCTGCCTGACCCGCTGAGTTACTCCAGCACTTTGTGTCTTTCTCAGATCAAAATGTGACGCCTATTGATGCAACCATACGACAAGAACCAATGGAATCAGAAGGCTCAGGGTCCAAGTCCTGCCTTAAACAATCGAGTGAAACTAATGTAGGCCTCGCTGCTCGGTGTCATCATTCATATGAGACATTAAACAGAAGCCCTCGTCACCCACCCACTGATTAAAAGCTTGAATTTGTCAACAACCCCGCTCATCATGACTTAAAGTACACCAAATCCTGTTCACACATCATCTCAGGACCACTCTGACTCCTGATTTAGCTTTGCCTTAACATAGAAACATAGAAACATAGAAAATAGGTGCAGGAGTAGGTCATTCGGCCCTTCGAGCCTGCACCACCATTCAATATGATCATGGCTGATCATCCAACTCAGTATCCCGTACCTGCCTTCTCTCCATACCCTCTGATCCCCTTAGCCACAAGGGCCACATCTAACTCCCTCTTAAATATAGCCAATGAACTGGCCTCAACTACCTTCTGTGGCAGAGAATTCCACAGATTCACCACTCTCTGCGTAAAAAATGATTTCCTCATCTCGGTCCTAAAAGACTTCCCTCTTATCCTTAAACTGTGACCCCTTGTTCTGGACTTCCCCAACATCAGGGATAATCTTCCTGCATCTAACCTGTCCAACCCCTTAAGAATGTTGTAAGTTTCTATAAGATCCCCCCTCAATCTTCTAAATTCTAGTCTATCCAGTCTTTCTTCATATGAAAGTCCTGCCATCCCAGGAATCAGTCTGGTGAACCTTCTCTGTACTCCCTCTATGACAAGAATGTCTTTCCTCAGATTAGGAGACCAAAACTGTACGCAATACTCCAGGTATGGTCTCACCAAGTACAACCTCAGTAGAACCTCCCTGCTCTTATACTCAAATCCTTTTGCTATCAAATTGAAGGTTCATGATTTTGTTTATAAATCCACCTCCTGCCCTTCTCGGTATTCTCTTCCAACTCAAAGCTCTTCTGAGACACTGCGCTCATCACATTTATTCTATTTTTTTTATTCTCCCTACACTGTCATCAACTCCTATCCCGGATATTCCCACTCACCCATGCAACAGGGGCAATTTACTGCCGCCGTTTAACCTTCCAACCCGCACATCCTTGGGATGTGGGAGGAAACCACGTAATAAAGATTATGCCATGTTACATTTAGGCTCACATTTGCACATCTGATATTTTGCAGAACGGCTAAATTACACAGGGATGAGTTTAATTATGTACTGACATCATAATGACAAGGATTTACGGAAGAATCAAGTATATATTTCAGAGATTATCTAGATCACCAAGATTATCCAGAAAGTGCATGTTTGCTGCACTGCCTTCTTTCCTTAAAGTCAAGTGTCCTGTAAGGATGAGAGGAATAAATTTGCAATAAAGAGTGATTACCACCCAATTCCAAGCATGAATCGTGAACATGGTCACTGCTGTGAAAGCTTTAAAATGTTGTTGTAAAAATGGAAGCTAGAAAGTGAAAGGACCTGCTGCTTCTTTCTTGTTGCATGCTACCAACAAAGCTTCAAGGTCCTTTGTTCCAACTTGCCATGCCAACCAAGGTGCCCCATCTAAATTAGTCTCACGTGCCCATGTTTGGCCCATATCCCTTTAGACCTTTCCTATTGATGTACCTGTACAAATAATTTTTAAATGTTGATATAGTATCTGCCTCAACTATCTCCTCTGGCAGCTAATTCCATATACCCACCATACTCTGTGGTAAAAAAAGTTGCCTCTCAGGTACCTATTAAATCTTTCCCCTCTCACCTTAAACCTATGTCCTCTGGTTCTTGACTTCCCTTGAAACATAGAAACATAGAAAATAGGTGCAGGAGGAGGCCATTTGGCCCTTCGAGCCAGCACCGGCATTCATTGTGATCATGGCTGATCGTCCCCAATCAATAACCCGTGCCTGCCTTCTCCCCAATCCCTTGATTCCAATAGCCCCAAGAGCTCTATCTAACTCTCTCTTAAATCCATCAAGTGATTTGGCCTCCACTGCCCTCTGTGGCAGGGAATTCCACAAATTCACAACTCTCTGGGTGAAAATGTTTTTTCTCACCTTAGTCTTAAATGGTCTCCCCTTTATTCTAGGACTGTGGCCCCTGGTTCTGGACTCGCCCAACATTGGGAACATTTTTCCTGTATCTCGCTTGTCCAGTCTTTTTATAATTTTATATGTTTCTATAAGATGCCCCCTCATCCTTCTAAACTCCAGTGAATACAAGTCTAGTCTTTTCAATCTTTCCTCATATGAGAGTCCCGCCATCCCAGGGATCAATCTCGTGAACCTACGCTGCACTGCCTCAATCACAAGATGTCCTTCCTCAAATTAGGAGACCAAAACTGTACACAATACTTCAGATGTGGTCTCACCAGAGCCCTATACAACTGCAGAAGAACCTCTTTACTCCTATACTGAAATCCTCTTGTTATGAAGGCCAACATTCCATTAGCTTGCTTCACTGCCTGCTGTACCTGCACGCCAACTTTCAGTGACCGTTGTACAAGGACGCCCAGGTCTTGCTGTACTGCCCCCTTACCAAACCTAAAGCCATTGAGGAAATAATCTGTCCCTTTGCATTTGCCACCAAAGTGGATTACCTCACATTTATCTATATTATACTGCATCTGCCATACATCTGCCCACATACTTAACCTGTCCTGGTCACCCTGCAACCTCCTAACGTCCTCTTCACAATTCACACTGCCACCCAGCTTTGTGTCATCTGCAAACTTGCTAGTGTTGCTCCTAATTCCCTCTTCCAAATCATTAATATATATGGTAAACAGTTGCGGCCCCAACACTGAGACTTGCGGCACTCCACTCGCCACTGCCAGCCATTCTGAAAAGGACCTGTTCACTCCTACTCTTTGCTTCCTGCTGCCAACCAATTTTCTATCCACGTCTAATACTGTGGCCCCTGGTTCTGGACTCGCCCTACATTGGGAACATTTTTCCAGTATCTAGCTTGTCCAGTCCTTTTATAATTTTACCCCCAATAACATGTGCTCTAATTTTAGTCACCAGTCCCCCGTACGGGACCTTATCAAAGGCTTTCTGAAAGTCTAGATACACTACATCCACTGGCTCCCCTTCATCCATTTTGCTTGTCACATCCTCATAAAATTCCAGAAGATTAGTCGAGCATGATTTTCCTTTCATAAATCCATGTTGACTTGGACTAATCCTTTTACTGCTATACAAATGCCCCATTATTACCTCTTTAATGATTGACTCCAGCATCTTTCCCACCACCAAAGTCAGGCTAACTGGTCTGTAATTTTCAGTTTTCTCTCTCGCTCCTTTCTTGATAAGTGGGATAACATTAGCTGTCCTCCAATCCACAGGAACTGATCCTGAATCTATTGAACATTGGAAAATGATCACCAGTGCGTCCACTATTTCTAGAGCCACCTCCCTGAGGATCCTGGGATGCAGACCATCAGGCCCAGGGGATTTATCATCCTTCAGTCCCATTAGCCTACCCAATACTCACCTAATGATAATGTATTTCAGTTCCTCTACCCCCTTTGATCCTCTGTCCTCCAATACTTCTGGGAGATTGTTTGTCTTCCTTAGTGAAGACAGATCCGAAGTACCTATTCAACTCCTCTGCCATTTCCATGTTCCACATAATAATTTCACCCATGTCTGCCTTCAAGGGACCCACATCTCTGACAGACCTCGGCGTCCCGACTCCCACCTGCAACTGGATCTTGGATTTCCTGACTGAAAGACCACAGGTGGTGAGGATGGGAAGGAGGGTGTCTGCAGAGCTCACCGTCAGCACAGGATCACCACAAGGCTGCTGTCTCAGTCCCAAACCTTTCACCCTGTACACACACGACTGTGTCTCCACCCAGGAAAATACCATCATTATTAAGTATGCGGATGATACCACCATCCTGGGCCTCATCAAGGGGGGGGACGAGTCGGGCTACAGGAGTCTGGTGAACGACATTCTTGCCTATGGTGAGGTGAACGACCTAAGCCTCAACACAGACAAGACAAGAGAAATAATAATGGACTTCAGAAAAAATCCACCCCCCCTGCAGCCCCTCATCATCAAGGGGACTGTGGTGGAGAGGGCTGACAGTTACAGATACCTGGGACTACAAATAACATCAGATCTGAACTGGACTTTGAACACTGCAGCCACAGTGAAAAAAGCCCAGCAGAGACTGTACTCCATCAGGCTGCTCAGAAAAGCTGGTCTGCACTGTCGCCCTCTCACCCAGGTCTACAAAGGACTGATAGAGAGCATCCTCACCACAGGCATCACGGTGTGGTATGGAAACACCACACAGACAGAGAGGAAGGCTCTGCAAAGAGTCATAAAGACTGCAGAGAGGATCATCAGAACTGAACTCCCCTCCATGGACACAATCTACACACAGCGCTGTCAAAAAAGAGCAGAGAGAATCATTAGAGACACACTACATCCAGCTCACTCCCTGCTCAAACACAAAAACTGCACATACAACCTCAGGCACAGACGAGCAGACAGCATCGCCACAAACAGAACACGCTTTTTTAAGAGCTTCTTCCCTGCAAAACAAAATGAACTGATGTCCTGATATAGGGTTTGTGCAAGTTACAATGCTCTCACTTTCCCCTTTATATAGGGTTTTAGGCACTTTCTTTTTTTATTTCTAGAGTAGTATATGTTTTTATAGATTATGTGTCTTCTGTGTGTCTTTTTAATTTTTAATTTGACTTGACTTAACTCTCTGAACAACCGCACAAGAGTTCCTATGTGTGTAAGCACAAATGGCAAATAAAGTTTTTGACCTTTTGACCTTTGATCTGATTTTTCTACTCTTTTTCCCTTAACATATCTAAAGAAGCTTTTACTGTCCTTCTTTATATTCCTGGCCAGCTTCCCCTCGTGCTTCATCTTTTCAGCCCGTATTGCCCGTTTTGTTACCTTCTGTTGTCCTCTGAATGTTTCCCAATCCTCTGGCTTCCGGCTACTCTTTGCTGAGTTATACATCTTTTATTTTAGTTTTATTCTATCCCTAACTTCTCTTGTCAGCCACGGTTGCCTCCTACCCCCCTTAGAATCTTTCTTCATTTTTGGAATGAAATGATCCTGCGTCTTTCCGGATTATGCCCAGAAATTCCTGCCATTGCTGTTCCACCGTCATTCCTGCTTGGATCCCTTTCCAGTCTACCTTGGCCAGCTCCTCTCTCATGCCTTCATAGTCCCCTTTGTTCAATTGCATCACTGCCACTTCCGATTTAACCTTCTCCTTCTCAAATTGCAGATTAAAACTAATTATATTATGATTCCTACCCGAGGAAATAAACTTTGTGCATTCACCCTATCTATTCCCTTCATGATTTTGTACACCTCTATAGGGTCACCCCTCATCCTCCAGAGTTGCAAGGAATAAAGTCCCAACCTGCCCAACCTCTCCCTGTAGCTCAGGTCTTTGAGTTATAGTAACATTCTTGTAAAAAGTCTCTGCACTCTTTCCTGTTAAATAACATCCTTCCGATGGCAGTCTGACCAAAACTGAAGACAGTATTCTAAATGCTGCCTCATCAACTGTTTGAACTACCTTCAGGTTCCCGAGGAGAAGCCAGGGAAGGTATGAGCATCTCCTCCTATGAGGAACAGCACAGATTGTGAGTGTAGCTTCTCATGAACTCAGCATATGCTGAAGTGCTTCCTAGCCAATAAGGATAGCTATATAGCACAAATTTAACCTTGCGCCTGTTGATAATAAGATTTACAGAAGGTTAAAATCGCTTCCAGCAATGCATTTGCCTGTTTTGTCTTGTGCTGCACTGCATTATATGAGCTGTTCCTTCACTGCCCCACCAAGTGAAGGCCCTGCTAACTTCAGAAGTCACATTCAGTGTGAGATGCTGTTCTTGACTGAATTGTTGCATGCGGGCTCAGCGTGTGTCTGAGGAGCGGAATAGAAATTGTTTCGTACTGCGAGGAAATTTAGAGACTTGGCCCTTCCATCCTTGGTCTGGAATTGCCTGTCTCTCAATGGTTAAGGTCATAATGTCATAAGGAATAGGAGTAGAATTAGGCCATTCAGCCCATCAAGTCTACTCCACCATTCAATCTTGGCTGATCCATCTCTCCCTCCTAACCCCATTCTCCTGCTTTCTCCCCATAACCTCTGACACCTGCACTAATCAGGAATCTATCTATCTCCACTCTATTAATATCCAATGACCACAGCACATATATCTACTGACTTGGCCTCCACAGCCTTCTGTGGCAAAGAATTCCACAGATTCACCACCCTCTGACTAAAGAAATTTCTCCTTACCTCCTTGCTAAAAGAATGTCCTTTAATTCTGAGGCAATGACCTCTAGTTCTAGACTCTCCCACCAGTGGAAACATTCTCTCCACATGTTGCTGTGGGTTTCTGGGGGAGAACAACTACTATACCCATGACACACTGCCACTGACAAAGCACCATCTTGCAACAGTCCGAAGACCCACCACATCTATCATGACAAATCCAAGACCCGCACATTAGACTCATAGTCTGGAGACAGGCCCAACTACCCCACGCCAACCAACTTGCCCCATCTACACTAATCCCACCTGCCTGTGTTTGGCCCATATCCCTCTAAACCTGTCCTATCCAATGCACCCATCCTACTAATTTTTAAATGTTGTGATAGTCCCTGCCTCCACAACCTCCTCTGGCAGCTCATTCCATATGCCCACCACTCACTGTGTGAAAATGTTGCTCCTCAGGTCCTATTAAATCTTTCCCCCTCACCTTAAATCTTTGTCCTTTGGTTCTTGATTCACTTACTCCAGCTAAAGGACTCTATCTATTCCTCTAATAATGGCACTCAAAATTCCAGCATCTGCAGTTCCTCGTGTCTCCAGGTGTCGAACTTAGAGGGTTTTAAATTTTAAAAGGATTGAATTTATAACAGTATGTTTCTCACAGACAAAACAGCACAGAAAAAATAATTATTTTGCAGTTTGGGGTAAGAAATTACTAAATACAACAAGGGTTTTCTGACCTGAATTTATTATGCAGTCATCAACTCAAAAAATATAACGCGTAACATTGCTGACCACAGGAAAATCTAATTTTCCATTTTGTGGTTAACCACAAGATGTTTTAATAAATCACAAAAATGCTCATCTGGTTATCAAATTTTCAGTTGAGCCGTTGACCACTAGCTTGGAAATATTAAATTGAAAACCCTGCTGAGGCATATGTATCATATGTGTGGTTTATGTCATGATTTTATTTATTGTAAAACATTTTCGTACATGATTTATTACAAATAAGTTTCTCTTCGATGTTTCGCACTGGATGCCTTTTTCAGATATCTTTTTTACTCTGAGATTTTTCCTCGTGATTATACCCTCTTGATGGTCCCTCACACGATTTATTACAATGTTCGTGCCAGACCTGCAAAAATAAGACGACCATTTTTATTCTTTTTTAAAAGTAGTCCATTATATTGGGAAGCGATTCCACCAGAATCCTCAGTCATTCGATGTCTGGCACCATGCTAATTCTCAATTCTGAACTCAAACCTTGATTGAAGACACAAGGAACAGCAGAAGCCGTATTCTTGCACAGAAAACAATGTCGCTGGAGTAAGTTAGCAAAACAAGCAGCATTTTTGGAGGACATGGATAAGTAACATTTTGGGTCAGGACTCTTCTGAAGGAGGGTCGTGACCCAAAACGTTACCTTTTCATGTCTTTCAGAAATCCTTCCTGACCCACTGAGTTACTCTAACACTTTGTGTTCTACTCAAACCATGATTATAAATAAGGGACAGGATTATATACAAATCAGGAATCCCATTCTCACATAATGCCATCACATGAGCTAACCAATGGTTCAAGAATGGAAATCCTGCGTTTCTTAACAACACAAATACATGGTCAATTGCCCATTGAACCTTGGAGCGTGAAGTCCATACATGGTGTTTAGATGAAGTCCAGTTCAGAGTTGGGGAGGAAAGGAAAACTAAAATCCAAATGCAATTAAAATCTCAAAGACACATCTTTTGGCTTTGCTTTTAACTTTTCAACGAACTGTTCTTTATTCATGGTTGTTTAAAAGCTTGTTGGAATTTTATTCTCCCACCAGGATGACGCTACAGGTAGCACAAGTGAAAAGTCATTCTGAATTGGAGATTTTACTTGAAGGGCAGCCTACAACCCAACTGCAGGACCATTGAATTGTCCAACATAAGAGGTCCTCACCATCTCATCTAATCAGCTCCCACCTCCCACCCGACAAGCACACCCCTCACTCCATCCACTAGTTCCTTCCCCTCTCCTCCAATCACTCATCTCCCACTTCTCCCTACACTGTGTCCCTCTTCTATCCTTTTTCCCCTTTCCGCCTGCCCGTTCCCTTTCAACTTCAAGGCGGCAGAGTGGAGCAGCAGTAAGGTTGTTGCCTTACAGTGCCTGAGACCCAGTTAGATCCTGACTATGGGCCCGGTCTCCCAGTCACCATGTAGGTTTTCCCCAGGAGCTCCAGTTTCCTCCCGCATTCCAAAACCGTGCAGATTTAGAGGTAAATTAGCTTCTGTAAGTTGGCCCGAGTGTGTAGAATAAACACACTAAATTCAATGGAAAGTTAAAGGCCCAAGCCAAGGCTAAACACTTTATGTCGGAGTGGATGCGTGAGATATTGTGTGTGTTTTAAGGTGTGTATATATGTTGGTGTGTGTGTTGGAGAGTGTCTGTTGGGGTGTGTGTCTATGTGTATGTTGTGGTATGTATCTGCATGTCTGTATTGGGCTGTGTGTTAAGATTGTGTGCGTGTATATGAGGGAGAGGAAAATATCCAATGACAAATCATACACTCGCATTATAAATGAAGAATTGTCAACAAATGAAAATGTGTATTAAATGTTAAATCAACATGATTAGCTTATAATAATAGTCACTCTAGATTTGAAAATCTCACTGCTCTCGTCATTCTATCCAACCACCAACTCACCCCATCCATTAGTTGATGCAAACCTCTACTGCATTTTATCCCATTTCACACCATATACCAGCAATCCTCACCTCATCCCCACAGCCGGCCCTACTGCCTGCCACAGGAATTCACTTTGGCTATCCTGACAGCAGTCTATATCCTACTCCATGCTGATGCTACACTTTTATTGTGTGAACAGGTCGCCACTACCAAAAGCCTTGAAATGAAGTATCACAAGTTCACAGGTTATTGGAGTAGAATTAGGCCATTCGGCCCATCGAGTCTACTTCACCATTCAATCATGGCTGATCTCTGCGTCCTAATCCCATTTTCCTGCCTTCTCCCCATAACACTTACATCTGTTCTAATCAAAAACGTGTCTATCTCTGCCTTAAAAATATCCACTGACTTGGCCTCCACAGCACTCTGTGGCAATGAGTTACACAGATTAACTACCCTCTGCCTAAAGAAGTTTGTCCTCACCTCCTTTCTAAAAGAGCACCCTTTAATTCTGGGTCTGGTCCTAGACTCTCCAACCAGTGGAAACTTCCTCTCCACATCCACTCTATCTATGCCTTTCATTATTCTGTAAGTTTCAATGAGGTTCCCCCTCAATCTTCTAAACCAGCGAGTAGAGGCCCAGTGCTGTCAAACACTCATCATGTGCTAACCCACTCATTCCTGGAATCATTCTTGTAAACCTCCTCTGGGTCCTCTCCAGAGCCAGCACATCCTTCCTCAGATATGGGGCCCAAATTTGCTCACAGTAGTCCAAATGCAGCCTTAGCATCACATCTCTGTTTTTGTATTCCAGTCCTCTTGAAGTAAATGCTAGCATTGAATTTGCCTTCCTTACTACCGATTCGACTTTCAAATTAACGTCCAATTGCACCTCAGATTTCTGGATTCTCTCTCCATTTAGAAAATAATCTAAGCCTTTATTCTTATTACCAAATGCATGACTCCGTACTTTGCTACACTGAATTTCATCTGCCACTTCTCTGCCCACTCTCCCAACCTGTCCAAGTCCTTCTGCAGAATCCCTCCATCTATCTTAGCATCATCTGCAAACTCGGCCACAAAGCCTTCAATCCCCTTACCCAAAGCATGAATATACAACATGAAGAGTAGCACCCCGGCACCGGCCCTTACGGAACACCTCATCTATATATTTTCATGCTGCATCCAATTTTAAATTCTCATTCGTTCTTAAACTTGCCAGCTTCTACCTTGAATAGATTTGAAACTGCTGGAGGTGAAGGAAAGAAAGTTCTCTCAGTATAGCGATGATTCAGTGCAGCTCTGTAGTCAGCACAAGTGACATTTTGTATGACTGGGGAAAAATAATTGTGTTCATGCACAAGGATTCACCTTGGGCTGAAAGACTTCAGTGAAGAAATTTATTAAAAAGATTCCGATGATGTAGAGGTTGAAGTTAATTATTTCTTAGTTGCATATCATGTTTTGGTATTTATATTCTGTTAAAACCTTTGGTTCCCAAGAAAAAATAACATTGAAAATGTTTCAGTATGTTTGCAGAGATTTGTGGCGATGTGATGATCTGGCGCTATCTGGTGGCCAAGCTGAGCGACTGCTTCAGAGCCCGCGCATGCAGTGATTTCAGGACAAACTGAAACTGTTATGTTAGACCAGGGTGACAACGTCAAAGGGGTAAACTTTAAAAAAAGCTTCAGAGGAAGATCACAGAGGGTCTGAGCTGGAGTCATGGAGGGTCTGGGCTGGCGTGAGTGAGGGTGTGAACTGGAGGTGACTGAGGCTCTGAGGTGGAATGAGTCTGAGTTGGAAATGATTAAGGGTCTGAGGTGCAGTAACTCAAGGTGTCAGGTAGAGTGATAGAGGGTCTGGGGTGGAGGTGACTGAGGGGCTGAGGTAAAGGTAACTAGGGGTCTGAGGTGCAGTTACTGAGGTGGGGTGAGTGAGTATCTCAACCCAAATTTCACTGTACCAGTTGGTGCATGTGACAAAAAATGTAAACTTGAAACTTGAACTTGAACTTGAACTATCTGAGTTGGAAATGACTGAGGATCTCAGGTGAAGTGACTGAGGGTCTGGGGTGGAGGTGACTGAGGGTCTCAGTTGGAATGGGTCTTTCATCATGTGAAATTGTAGCCAAAGCTGCTGATGACCAGGAAACAGTCCACTAGAGGAACAGACGCAGCACCAGAGCCCAGTGTTGGTCAAGGCTGCTAGTCAGTGAATCTACTAAGTGACAATCACACTGCCATGGGCATGGAGAACGTAGAACATAGAACAGTACAGCTCGGAACTGGCCCTTCAGCCTACAATATCTGTGCCGATCAAGATGCCAAGATAAACAAATCTCATCTGCCTGCACATGATTCGTATGCCCCCCATTCCCTGTATAGCCATCTGCTTATCTAAAAGCCTCTTAAATGCCACTATCATTATCAACCTCCAGCACCACCCCTGGCAGTGCATTCTTAACAGGGGCGGAAATCCAGGGGGGGTCATGGGGACACGCCCCCCCCATGTTTTGAGAGGTGGGGGACAATCCTTCCCCCCACCCCCCATGTTTTGTAATCTGGACTTTAAAACATGGTAAAATAATCTATTAAAATCTCCACTTTCCGCAGGACAGTAGGGGTGGGACTGATGATCGAGGGCGCCGATTGGACGAGAGAGACGTCAGTCAGCAGGCAGTGGGGGTGGGACTGAGGATAGAGCGCGGTGATTGGAGGTGGGAGACGTCCATGGAGCAAAGATCATAGAGCGGAACTTGAATCGGCCCGTTCGCGGGGCTTCTCATCGCCCGGCGCGGCCGGCAACGGGGTCTTCTGCGTCGAGGCTCCCAATGTTGAAGCCCCCGCGAACGGGCCGATTGAAGCCCCACGATTCAGGGCGGACGAAGCTGCTGTTGCTGGAGTTCGGAGTCGGTCACCAACCAGGTCAGCTGCTGATGTTACAGGGCCCATGGCCGAAGCCTCGCGTGTGTGCGCATGCGCGTGCGGCTGCCAAGAAATTGTGTCACCCCCCCTGTGTTTTGATAGCGATTTCCCTGCCTGCTCGCACCAACCTGCCCCGCATATCTCCTTCACACTTTGTCCCTCTCACCTTCATTGTATTTGTATTGTATTTTAATGACCACACAGCCAGGCTGGTGGACTTTTGGGTTGTCAGCAGCGATACAATAATAAAGAACACACAAAATGTACGCCCTCTGTCATGGACATTTCCACCCTGAGTGAAAGGTTCTGCCTATCTACCCTACCAATGCCTCTCATAATCTTATATATTCGAAGCAGCCAGAGTGAACCAGGAAGGCAGACGTCCTACCTTCCAGATGGATTCTGGCTTCTGATTCCAGCTTTACCTAGCAGGGGAGAGACCGTGATCAAAAATGCATTTCCCCCGGGACGAGTCCATCCCATTGCACTGATGCCTGTGACGTCTCCAAATGTGGAATACTCGACTACAAAAGTTGTGGTAGTGGGGGACTGCGTTCGTGAAGATTTTGGCGGCACGGTAGCGCAGTGGTAGAGCTGCTGCCCTACAACGCCAGACACTCGGGTTCGATCCTGACTACGGGCGCTGTCTGCATGGAGTTTGTACATTCTCCCCATAACCGCGTGGGCTTTCTCTGGGTGCTCCAGTTTCCATTCTCACTCCAAACATGCACAGGTTTGTAGGTTAATTGGATTCAGTAAAATTGTAAATTGTCCCTAAAATAGGCACAAAAAGCTGGGGCAACTCAGCAGGACAGGCAGCATCTCTGGAGAGAAGGAATTGGTGACTTTTCGGGTTGAGACCCTTCTTCAGACGTCAGGGGAAAGGGAAACGAGAGATTGCCCCTTGTGTGTAGGACAGTGCTAGTGTAAGGGGTGATAGCTGGGCGGCGCGGACTCGGTGGGCCGAAGGGCCTGTTTCTGCGCTGTATTTCTAAAGTCTAAAGTCCAGAGTCTAAAGATTTGCTTAATTAAGTGAGTTTCAATTCCCCAGCTGCACTGGGACTGTTGCTTCATTTACCCTGATTCCCAGCTCGCTTGGGCTGCGAAAATTCTTCTGTGGTTTCAATATCCTGAACGTCAGCTGCCCCTGCAAACCGAGGTGGCACAGCCAAAGGCAGTAAAATAAAACAATGCTGAAGCTAACCGGGGTAGTGGAGTCTAACACTGTTGCTAAGCCCTGCTATGGCAAGTGCAGCCCATCAATTATACTCTGCACAGCATACACCGAGAGCCCTGCGCTCTTTCCTGTTTCGGGTCGGTTTCCATGGGGAAATTAATTAAATTCCCGGTCAAGCCAGCAATACACTTCGTCATCTGTGGCTGTGCACAGCTGGTTGTGGGATTTGACAGGCATCTGATAATGAGGTCAGGAGAAAAGAGGTGAAAGAATTCAAGGCAGTAGTGACCTTTAACACATATGGACAGCTCCGTCCCTGCCTCCTGAAGTGATGGTAGGGCCTGCGTCCTTTGTGAATTGTAGTTTGTGCATGTGTGTCACTTGGTGACTTTGTCCCTTAGGCTGAAGGAAGACACACAGAGAAACCCTTCTTTGAAGGGGAAAAGATACTTACCTTAATGTGAGCATAAAGGTCACTCCTGAAACAGCAGAGGTATACTGTAAGTAGGGGTGGAAAATAATAATTTGCTCCTGATGTATATTGCTGACATAACTTTTCACTTAGTTTTCATCAAATTAAATAAAATATACTTAGAAGGGTCTCAACCCAAAACGCCGCCTATTCCTTTTCTCCAGAGATGCTGCCTGTCCCGCTGTGTTACTCCAGCATTTTGTGTTTGTCTTCAAAGTCAACTTTGTTAATCTGGCATAGTCAGGAGTGGCGAACTGATTGATTTTCCAGTGTTGGATTTTGTTCATATTAACACTCCAACACACATTTAATTAATTTTTTTGTTTCCTCTTTACAAGTACATTAGTGTTATAAATTGTCCATTAAGTTGCAACGGAGGGTGGTAAAAGACGCGGCCTGGGAATTGTGGCCGCTGTGAGTTTCAAGGCAGAATGGGAACTGGGGTCTTGATGAGTTTCAAGGGTGAGTGGAAATTGAGGACCCGGTGAGTTTTCACAGTGTCTGGTAACCGAGGCTCTAGTAAGGATCAAGGGAGGGAGTGAACTGATGATCCAGTTGCCATATCATTGGTATTTTCAAACAACTGGGTGGCATGTTATCAGAGCATCACTGTAACATAGAAACATAGAAACATAGAAAATAGGTGCAGGAGTAGGTCATTCGGCCCTTCGAGCCTGCACCACCATTCAATATGATCATCCAACTCAGTATCCTGTACCTGCCTTCGCTCCATACCCCCTGATCCCTTTAGCCACAAGGGCCACATCTAATTCCCTCTTAAATATAGCCTATGAACTGGCCTCAACTACCTTCTGTGGCAGAGAATTCCAGAGATTCACCACTCTCTGTGTGAAAAATTTGTAATATTGTAATTTGACATATTCCGCCAATGTTGACAACTTTGCCAGCTTGGTCATCATTTCCGGGAATAATCCCGGGGATGATTGGGTTAACCATTATGATGACCATTTGATGGCTCAGATCCTCCACTCGCTGGAGGTTAGAAGAATGTGGGAGATCTCATTGATACCTATTGATCAATGAAAGGCCTGGATAGTGCGGATGTGGAGAGGATGGTTCCAGTAGTGGGAGAGTCTAGAACCAGGGGCCAGAGCCTCAGAATAAAAAGACATACAATATCTTGAGAATGGAGATGAGGAAGAATTTCTTCAACCAGGGTGGTGAATCTGCGGACATCATTGCCACAGATGACAATAGAGGCCAAGTCAACATTGATATTCTTGATTAGTAAGGGTGTCAAAGGTTACGAGGAGAAGGCAGGAGAATGGGGTTGAGAGGGAAAAATAGATTTGTTTTTTTTAATATTTTTATTAGAACCAATGTACAGTAGTATAAACCGTGGCATATAACATAATACATTTTGTGTACAACTTCTTGTTTTAAATTTAACAATAGAGAAATAACAGAAGCACGAAAAAGAGAGAAAAGAGAAGATTAAGGAAAGTAGTGGTGTGTAAACCCCTGGAGTACCACTCCAGGAGTTAACAATTGATCGTTTGTGGAAGGATAGAGAGAAAGAACACATAAAGATGTAAAAAAAAGAGGAAAAAAGAAAGGAAAGACAAAAAAAAAAGAAAAGAAAAAGAAGAAAAAAAACAGAACAGAAAAGAAACCTACTTCATATCTTTCCACACCCCTCACCCAGTTCTGAAGTGGTTAATTTCCAGAGTTATGTTGCACCATATTATACTTGTAATAAATCGATGAAAGGAGACCATATCTTTAAGAATTGTTCTGATGTTCCTGCTAGGACGAATCTCATATCTTCGAGATGTAACGTTTCAGACATGCTTGTGATCCACATTTTAAGCGTTGGGGTGGGTGCATTTTTCCAAATAGAGGGAAAAATAGTTCACCTACAGTATGGTCGAATGGTGAAGCAGACTTGATAGAAACATAGAAACATAGAAATTAGGTGCAGGAGTAGGCCATTCGGCCCTTCGAGCCTGCACCGCCATTCAATATGATCATGGCTGATCATCCAACTCAGTATCCCATACCTGCCTTCTCTCCATACCCTCTGATCCCCTTAGCCACAAGGGCCACATCTAACTCCCTCTTAAATATAGCCAATGAACGGGCCTCAACTACTCTCTGTGGCAGAGAGTTCCAGAGATTCACCACTCTCTGTGTGAAAAAAGTTTTTCTCATCTCGGTTTTAAAGGATTTCCCTCTTATCCTTAAGCTGTGACCCCTTGTCCTGGACTTCCCCAACATCGGGAACAATCTTCCTGCATCTAGCCTGTCCAACCACTTAAGAATGTTGTAAGTTTCTATAAGATCCCCTCTCAATCTCCTAAATTCTAGAGAGTATAAACCAAGTCTATCCAGTCTTTCTTCATAAGACAGTCCTGACATTAGGCCATTGATGGACCGAATGGCCTAATTCTGCTATTATATCTTATTGTCTTATGGTCTTACCTAGAATAACTGATAATCAATTGCATATGTGTTGTGTTGTTGCATGAATGTGCTTTAATTAATTAAAGAATGTCAATGTTTCAGCCCTGATGCTTATGACAATTAAACACTCTTGATAGTCTTGAGGCCAACTGGAGAAAAATGTAACATATGTCCTCTCCACTTCAGAACAAGGTGACTATGATTTCAGTCATCAGGCTGCAGAATGCAGACAACATTAGTGAATGCATATGCTATTACAGTATGAGTACAAGCTCTAAGTCACCATCAAGTCATTTGTAGGTGCACAGAAGGATATTCTTTGCACTAAACCTCCATTAAGGTTGGTCTTCTACCAACCTCCACAACAACATCTCTCCAACTATGAAGGTCCACAACAAAAAGTGAACCACTTTCCACAACTCAGCAAAGGCAGACATTGATGATGAAATTCACCTTCAACACTGTTTAGTTTACCTGGGCACAGTGAAAAGCTTTTTTGTTGCGTGCTATCCAGTCAGCTGAAAGACTACTATACATGATTACAATCAAGCTGTCCAAAATGTACAATTACATGATAAAGGAAATATTGTTTTAGTGCCAGATAAACTATGGAAAATATGATTAAAGATAATCCAAGGATCTCCACCGAGGTAGATTGTAGCTCAGGACTGCACTCTCATTGGTGAATAGGATGGTTAGTGATAGGCGGGATAATGGAGGAACAGGGTATTTGAATATCAAGACCTCAGACCTGCCACAAAACGCACTATGCGGATGTGAGCCCGCCCTCTCATATGCTTCTGAAACCTGGACTGCCTGCAATAGGCACCTCAAAGCACTGGACAGGTGACACCAACACCATCTCCACAAAGTCCTCCAAAGCCACTGAAAGAATAGGCAAACTATTGTTAGTGCCCTCTCTCGGGCTAAATTTCCCAGAATTGACACTCTGATTACAGAGTTCTTTCAGTTGGGCGGGTCTCTTCATTCACCTGCCTGATATCAGGCTGCTGATTCAGACTCTCTTCCGAGCTCTGTCACGGCAAGACATTAGCGGGAAGGTAGAAGCAATGATTCAAGGGTATCCTGAAACAGGATTAAATAGCATCAGCGCAGGTTTGGTGGGCCAAAGAGCATGAGATTGAGGAGCATTGGATTCCAGCAGCCCCTCCATTCCAGATGCTCTCTCTCCTATTTCCTAGTCTTCAATGGAAGGGTTGCAGCACATTGAGGAACCTCTCTATCTCATACCTCTGGGGGTTTGAGCTCTATGTCTGTGCAAGCTGTGCAGGCGGGGGTGGTATAGAATGTTAATGTTTGAGTGAGGGCAGAGAGTGGGAGAGGGTAGTGTGTGTATGGGTATCTAGTGTGTCCGGGCAGAAAATGTGGGTACTGTGGTTCTATGTAATAGAGAGAGTCACCAGCAGAGGGAAGCAGATAAGAGAGAGGCAAATAGATGTTGAACAGTGTTTAATATCTCATACCCAGAAACACCAGCAGGGGGAAATAGATAAATGTGGAATAATATCATCCAGCGTGGAAACAGGCCCTTCAGCCCAACTTGCCCACACCGGCCAACAATGTCCCGGCTACGCTAGTCCCGCTTGCCTGCACTTGGTTCATATCCCTCCAAACCTTTCCTATCCATGTACCTGTTTCTTAAACGATGGGATAGTCCCAGCCTCAACTACCTCCTCTGGCAGCTTGTTCCATACACTCACCACCCTTTGTGTGAAAAAGTTACTCCTCAGATTCCTATTAAATCTTTTCCATTTCACCTTGAACCTATGTCATCTGGTCCTCAATTCCCTACTCTGAGCAAGAGATTCTGTGCATCTACCCAATCTATTCCTCTTATGATTTTGTATACTTCTATAAGACCCCCCTCATCCTCCTGCACTCCATGGAATAGAGACCCAACCTACTCAACCTCTCCCTATAGCTCACACCCTCTAGTCCTGGCAACATCCTCAAATCTTTTCTGAACCCTTTTCAAGCTTGACAATATCTTTCCTATAACATGGTGCCCAGAACTGAACACAATATTCTAAATGCGTTCTCACCAATGTCTTATGCAACTGCAACATGACCTTCCAACTTCTATACACAATACTGTGACTGATGAAGACCAGTGCCAAAAGCCCTTTTGACCACCTTATCTACCTGCGACTCGACCTTCAAGGAACCATGCACCTGTATTCCTAGATTCCTCTGCTCTACAACACTACCCAGAGGCCTATCTCTGTACCTCCTTCTTTCCATACACCCACCATCCTTTGTGTAAAAAAGGTTAGCCCTTAGATTCCTATCAAATCTCCCGCCCCAACACGGGTTCAAGGATGTCTGACTGCACTGAGTCCTTTAACATGGACAGGAGAATCAAGAACCAGATGACATACATCATTTAAGGTGAGAGTGACATGTTAAGTAGGAACCTGAGAGGCAACTTTATCACTCACAGGGTAGTGGGTCATTAGGTCATAAGTGATAGGAGTTGAATTAGGCCATTCGCCCCATCAAGCCTACTCCACCATTCAATCATGGCTGATCTATCTCACCCTCCTAACCTCATAAGAGTTATGCCCCTGTCGCACTTAGGAAACCTGAACGGAAACCGCTGGAGACTTTGCGCCCCACCCAAGGCTTCCGTGCGGTTCCCGGAGGTTTTTGTTAGTC
Source organism: Amblyraja radiata (assembly GCF_010909765.2). Classification (NCBI taxonomy): domain Eukaryota; kingdom Metazoa; phylum Chordata; class Chondrichthyes; order Rajiformes; family Rajidae; genus Amblyraja; species Amblyraja radiata. The sequence goes on from NC_045960.1 coordinate 90,140,328, forward strand.
TCCCTACTTGCTTCCACTACCGGCACCCACCTGCAACCTCCGGGAACCGCACGGAAACCTTGGGTGGGGCGCAAAGTCTCCAGAGGTTTCCGTTCAGGTTTCCTAAGTGGGACAGGGGCATAATACACAGACAAAGACACTTCTAAATTGGTTTAGGTGTATATTCCTCTTGGTTTAAAGGCGTTTGAGAAAAGTACCAAAGACGAAGGAGTATGGTTAATAGAAATAAAAGTCAAAATTCATTGATTATAAAAACCCAGGCTTTGATAAAAAACTTATAAAGCTTTATATATAACTTTAAGCGATTGTAAGTCCATTTCTCTTAGAGGTGTTGGTGTGGATTAGATGTGGCAACATCCTTGAGGAGAGATAATAAGCTACGTTTTAAAAACAGTGTAGATCTATTTACAGAACCAGGGCCCATTGGGCATGGAGAGGGACATGTTTGGTTTCTGGAGATCGTATGAGGGAGACAATGCTCTGGCCGCTCTTGTCCTTTCACTGCTGTAGGTTGCGACAATGTCGACTCAGCATACTCATCAGGAAATGTGCTCAAGATCATGGAAAGAGAGTACTTAGGATGTACTGAAAATACTTCATAAGAAGGCTTTCAATAGTCCCCTGAGACCTTGGAGGCATTTTGTTTCAGGAACACTGATTAGGTCAGGAAGGACTCATTTATTGAATAGTTTTTTGCTGTGATAGATTAAATGGTTTTTCAGCCAAAGTATTTTCTGAAACACAGACTGATAAGGCAAGGTTACTGCTGCTTCCCCTCATCCCCGTTGCTGTATTCAAAGCTGTTATTTAAGCAACAAAAAAAAATCTGCTGGAGGAACTAAGTGGATCAGGCTGCATCAGAGATGGAAAACAGATAGATGATGTTTCAGGTCGGGACCCTTCTTCAGATGTCCTGACCTCAAAGGGCATCTGTCCATTTCCCTACAGAGATGCTGCTTGGCTGACTGAGTTCCTTGAGCACTTAGTTTTTCACTCAAGACTTCAACAACTGCAGTCTCTTGTGTCTCCAGAACCATTAATTTGTTGGGTGCAGAATGAAGGTAGAATAGTTGGGGTTACTGCTCCCAGTTTTAAGCCGGTGTTGGTGAAACATGAAGCGTTTGATGCAATTTTGGTGCTCAGATGTGAAGCATGACACTGGCGTAGTGATGGAGACCTGTAGGTAATCAGAAGCCCAGGTAAACTGAAGACCTAGACGTTGTTGGGCAATCCACTCGGCCCTGCGTGGAGTTGTTGGAATTTCCCAATGTAAGTGTTGCTAGGCTTCAGGACTCCTACACAACTTAACCTTCCTGGCCAAGGCTATTGCCCAGTTACAATCCAACTACAGACTCAATGGACTGGATAGCTTGCTGGCCTCCTCTGGCATTTACCCCAGTTAATCTGCCCTCAGACCCTTCACCATGCAATTCTCCTTAGACCCACAAGCTCTCCCGTTTCAATTCCTCTGCAGTCCCTTGGGGCCAAGGAGCTCGCTGGGCCCCCGAGGCAAATGTGAGAGCAGCAGACTCTAGCACAAGAGGGGTAATGAGGTGCTTGAAGGGGTAGGTGGCTAAATACTAGAGGCTAGAGCACTCCTTCCACTCTTGACACTGTATTTCTGTGCGCTCCAGAGAAAGAGACGCAAGCTTGTCAATGGCATCCCGCCTGTTGTCTCTCCATCTTGAACAGACACGGGCCAGGGATTTTAAAGAGTTGGTGACAATGTTACAGTTACAAGGCTTTGGGAACATCCTTTAAAGATTTCCTCTTGTCTTGCTGGTAATTTCTTTCCATGATGGAGTTTGAAGTAGTGTTCCCGTTTCAGCGATCTGGTATTAGGTAAACTCAATGGCCTGCCAATGGGGGCTAACCCTGAACTTGGTTGAGATGTACGAGTTGAATTAAAGGACCTGTTTCTGTGCTGCATAATTCTAGCACTCTAATGTAAGATTAGTGTAAATTGGTGCCTGATGGCTGGCACAGACACAAAGGGCTGAAGGGCCGGTTTCTCGGAGCACAGACAGGGGCACCCAATAGCACTCTGAGCTCTCGCCCTGATCTGTTGACAACTTCCATGTCAACGTGCGCACGCCCAGTGTGGGTTGATATCAGGTCTGAAGATAGATTCACTAGCACTGCCTTGCCAAATGCGGGCCAACAATTGATCATGATTTTTTTGTTAAAATTATTGGGGTTATAAATGAAGCCGTGCACCAAACAAGGTAATTTCTGAAGAAGGGTCTCGACCCGAAACATCGCCTATTTCCTTCGCTCCTTAGATGCTACCCACTGAGTTTCACCAGCATTTTTGTCTAGGCAAGGTAATTTCCGGAATTACTCTGGATTCTGATGAAGGGTACAAATTCTGAAGGGTTAAACCGCGTCAATTTCCACAGATGCTGCCTGGCCAGCTGAGTGTTTCCACCAGTTGCTGTTTTTATTTCAGATTCCCAGAAGGTTCCTGGAGGAAATTGAAGGGAGACAATCCTGACGGAGAAAAAGGCAGTGGGGGAAAACCGGCTGAGGATATGCAAGATCAGCAAACTCACGGTATTTCTTGGCAGTTTTGACCAGTCTGAACAGATTAACTCATCATGGATAATAAATTGAACCTGTAGCTAATAAATGTGAAGACACTGTAGTTTAACAGAATAATGGCAGTTAATGGATTTAATAATGAGGTCAACCATTGCAGCTTAAAAACTAAGGAAGTGACTCTAGAAATCGTGGATGCATTGGTGATAATGTTCCAATGTTCTATAGACTCAGGATCAGTTCCTGTGGATTGGAGGGTAGCTAATGTTATCCCACTTTTTAAGAAAGGTGGGAGAGAGAAAACAGACAATTATAGACCAGTTAGCCTGACATCGGTGGTGGGGAAGATGCTGGAGTCAGATCAGATAGCCGAACATTTGGATAGCAGTAACAGGATCGGTCCGAGTCAGCATGGATTTATGAAGGGGAAATCATGCTTGACTAATCTTCTGGAATTTTTTGAAGTTGTAAATAGGAAAATGGACAAGTGGATGTAGTGTACCTGGACTTTCAGAAAGCATTTGATAAGGTACCACATAGGAGATTAGTGGGCAAAATTAGGGCACATGGTATTGGGGTAAAGTGCTGACATGGATAGAGAAGTGGTTGGCAGACAGGAAACAAAGAGTAGGGATTAACGGGTCCCTTTCAGAATGGCAGGCAGTGACTAGTGGGGTACCGCAAGGCTCGGTGCTGGGACTAAAGCTATTTACAATATACATCAATGATTTGGATGAAGGGATTCAAAGTAACATTAGCAAATTTGCAGATGACACAAAGCTGGGTGGCAGTGTGAACTGTGAGGAGGATGCTGTGAGAATGCAGGGTGATTTGGACAGGTTGGTGGAGTGGACAGATGCATGGCAGATGAAGTTTAATGCGGATAAATGTCAGGTTATCCACTTTGGTAGCAAAAACAGGAAGGCAGATTACTATCTAAATGGCGTCAAGTTGGGAAAAGGGGAAGTACAACGTGATCTGGGGGTCCTTGTACATCAGTCTGTGAAAGTAAGCATGCAGGTACAGCAAGCATGAAGAAAGCAAATGGCATGTTGGCCTTTATAACAAGAGGAATCGAATATAGGAGCAAAGAGGTCCTTCTGCAGTTGTACAGAGCCCTAGTGAGACCACACCTGGAGTATTGTGTGCAATTTTGATCCCCTAATTTGAGGAAGGACATTCTTGCTATTGAGGGAGTGCAGCGTAGGTTGGTCTGCATGCGGAACACGGGTACATGCAAAGGGAAACTTTGGAGGAATGGGGGCCAGGCGTCGACAAGTGGGACTAGCTCGTTTAGGCCATGATCGAATTAGGTCGGGGGGGTCTGTTTCCATGCTGTATACTCTGTTGAATATCGCCTGTATCATAGAAGTTTTCATAACCGAAGACAAAATGCTGGAGTAACTCAGCGGGAGAGGCAGCATCACTGAAGAGAAGGATTGGGTGACCTGAAACGTCAACCATTTCTTCCATCCAGAGATGCTGCCTGTCCCGCTGAGTTACTGCAGCATTTTGTATCTATCTTCGATGTAATCCAGTATCTGCGGTTCCTTCCTACAGTTTTCATAACCCAGTTCGGTTGGCGTGTAAATTACGCATTAAAGTCCAAGAAATGGAGCAGCCGAATTTCTTCAGCGTTTTCCTCTCTGATGAAGGAGCTTTGAAGTTTGCGATGGGGGAAACACATTGTCCAAACAATGACTCCGGGGAATTGCAAATGCGAGTGAAGTTGCTACGCGGTCAGCGTCGGGTGCATAGGGGAGAGGGTTTTGAGAATTAACAGAGGGCTGGTCCGTTATCTCAAGTCCGAAAGCAATGCTTTTATCACGCGGCCCACTTCCTAGCTGTAGGAGCCTGCGGCCGTGTACTGAGTGCGACACATTTACCAACATATCCATTTCATTCCACAGGTGTGCACCCAGCGGTGTTTCCATCTTATGTTATATCTATTAACACCCAACATTCGGGGAGAGCTGCTAGAATATAGCAAAACAAAATTGACTGCTGGAAGAACTCAGCATGTTTGGAGGCAAAAGGGGTTCCCGGGACCGTGCACGAGAACTGAATTGTTTTCTGGAAGAATTGATTTAACAGGACCGAAAAAAAAAATCCAGGCAGTTCCTCAAAATGTAGTTAGACACAAAATGCTAGAGTAACCCAGCAGGACAAGCAGTTCAAGAAGGAACTGCAGATGCTGGAAGATTTTTTGGATATTGGAGTGCCGGATGGAAGTTGGTGGTGAAGTGGATGAAGTCAGTCAGTTGTGTGTAGGTGCAGGAGGTGGCCTTTTTGTGTATTGGAGTGCCGGATGGAAGTTGGTGGTCAAGCAGCATCTCTGGATTGAAGGAATGGGTGACGTTTCAGGTCGAGACCCTTCTTCTGAATGCAGTTCTTGATATAGTTCAGGATATAACGGAAGTTGTTTTGTGTCTGGTCATACATAGATCGGTCATTTATATCCAGATAGCTTCAAGTGGTATATAATAAAACAATAACAACAATGAACTGCGGATGCTGGTTTATACCAAAGATAGACACAAAGTTCGAGATTATAACCCAGCGGGTCAGGCAGCATCCGTGGAGAAAATGGATAGGTGGCGTTTCAGATCAGGACTTTTCCCCGGACCGATTGGAGGAGGGGAGGGAGGGAGGGTGGAGGGGGAACACTCGCCCCTACAATCAGTCTGAAGAAGGGTCTCGATCCGAAACGTTACCTACCAATTTCCCCCACAGATGTTGCCTGACCCGCCCAGTTACTCCCGCATTTTGTGTCCATCTCAGGTTTAAGTGGTGGTGAGTTGGAATTCGCACCCAATCGGTCAAACTAAAAAGGCTTTATATATTCCTGGTTTTTGCGCAATACCCACAATCACGGTTTCTTTGGATAAGCCAGGAGACAGAGGGGTTAGAACGGCGAATTGTGACATGCAGAACGACGAAACAAAACTCCAATGTCCCAGACTTCCTTTACGGGGCTGCAGGAGGGGAGTGAATGGCTGTTCTTTCATTTTCCAATACAAATGTCACTTTGAGGTACTGATCACTAAGCTGTTCAAAATGTTCCTCGCGTTTCAAAATTATTTTGCAACTCTCCTCCATTCCAGGGGCCATGATTGGAGAAAACACGAATTCAAACTCCATGCCGGCAGCTGAGAATTAACACTGCACTCCGCCTAGTCCCTGTTGCTAGCTCACATCTCGGCTCTGCGTTGCCTTACGGAATGGTACAGGAAACTAGATTATCTTCTGATTCCCTCTGCTGTTGGCTCCACGAACGATTTTACACAACGAAAAAATTACACAAATGCCCGAGCAGCTCTGCGGGCCAGGTAGCATCTCCGGAGAACATGGATAGATTACGTATCTGGTGGAGACACGTCTTCAGACCCGAAACGTCCCCTATCCATGTTCTCCAGGGATGGTGCCTGACCCGCTGATTTACTCCAGCACTTTGTGTCTTTTTTTATGTTAAATCAGCACATGTAGTTCCCTATTTTTAATACACAACGAAAACTTCATACTGGAGCACTAGTATGGGTATTGTGGGCTGAAGGGACTGGTTTCCAAAGGGCTAGTATGGACACTGTGGGCCAATTGGATTCTTGGGGTGACAGCTCAGTCACTCAAGCCTGATGTGCTGGCAGCTCACTCATGGCTGGTGGGCGAGCAGTGGACTCACGGCTATTCCTTGAAATTCAATTTCAAGCAGGGTGCAAGGCCACCAAATTCAAATGCAGTTTCCTAGCACTTCAAGCAGGGTGCAAGGCCACCAAATTCAAGTGAGTTTCAAACCACTTCAAGCAGGGGGCAAGGCCGCTGAATTCAAGTGTAGTTTCATACCACTTCAAGCAGGGTGCAGGGCCACCATACTCAAATGCAGTTTCCTACCACTTCAAGCAGGGTGCAGGGACAATAAACTCAAGTGCAGTTTCATGCCACTTCAAGCAGGGTGCAAGGCCACCAAATACTAGTGCTGTTTAATGCCATTTCAAGCAGGGTGCAAGGCCACTCAATTCAAGTGCAGTTTCATACCACTTCAAGCAGGGTGCAAGACAACCAAATTGAAGTGCAGTTTCATACCATTTCATGCAGGGTGCCAGGCCACCAAATTCAAATGCAGTTTCATACCATTTCATGCAGGGTGCAAGCACCACATTCAAATGCAGTTTCATACCATTTCAAGCAGTGAAACGATCATAAAACCACACAAAACACCACATAAACACCACATTCACAGTTCAGTAGACATTCAGTGTGTTCAGTTGATTCACAGCTCAGACAGAGTCGTGACAGCTCCCTCCCCCATCTTGCAGAGACTGAGCCACACCCACACTTTTGGGTTTTATAATATCACCCCCCTCCTATCAGAAGGGGCGTGGCCTTCATGGTGTGATTGACAGGAGAGAGATTCTCAACATTTTTTTAAACCCTAATAACACTTTTATTTTTCATTGATGGGAAGAATCCTCTGTACCTGATGAGCGGACGGAGACTGAGTAAGATGGCCAAAATTCACAGCCGTAAGTGGTAGCATTTTATCTAAAATCAATATACAGTGCAAACAGGAAGTTGTCAAGTTATCACCAACAGCCATTTGCAGTGCATCATTTCAAAGCGGTTACCAACTGCCAACAGCCATTTGCAGTGCAGCATTACAAAGCCGTTACCAACCGCCAGCAGCCATTTGCAGTGCAGCATTTCAAAGCAACCACCACCAACCTCCATCTTGCAGAGACTGAGTGAGGCGCAACACTTCCGGGTTTTATAGCCCCCCCCCTCTCACCAGCAGGGGCAGCAGAGAGAATGTCAACATTTTAAAAACATTAATAACTGTTTTATTTTTCATCGATGAGAAAAATCGCAGCGGAGGGGGACTCTGAGTAAGATGGCCAAAAATCACAGTTGTAAGTGGGAGTGTTTTTTCAATAATCATGAAAAATTAGAACAGGAAGTGGTCAATATCTTACTTTTAGTAATATAGATTAGGGGGAAAAGGTTAACTAGGGAGATAGTGGGACCTCTCAGGAATAAAAGTGGTCACCTCTATGTGGAGCCGCAAGAGATTGACAAGGTCCTCAATGAGTATTTCTCCTCTGTGTTTACAGAGGAGAAATTAAGTTGGACAGAGGAAATTGGAGCCATGAGAGCAATCAGGGTTACGTTGAGGAAGTGCTGAAGCTACTGTCATGTTTGAAGGTAGACAAATGTCCGGGGCCTGATCAGATATATCTGAGGACATTGCGGGAGCCGTGGTTGAAATTTATGAGTCATCCTTAATTACAGGAGAGGTGCCAGGGGATTGGAGGGTGGCAAATGTTGTGCCTCTTTTCTTGAAGGGCTGCAGGGAAAATGCTGGGAACTAGAGGCTGGTGAGCTTAACATCTGTAGTTGGTAAGTTACTGGAGAGTATTCTGACGGATAGGTTATACAGGCATTTGGATGGGCAAGGGCTGATTAGGGATAGTCAGCATGGTTATGTACGTGGGAGGTCGTGTCTCACAAATCAGATTTTTTTGAAGACGTGAGCAAAAAGGTTAATGAAGGCAGAGCTGTAGATGTTGTATATATTGACTTTAGTAAGGCTTTTGACAAGGTGCCGCATGGTAGGCTGCTCTGGAAGATTAGATTTCATGGGACCTAAGGAGAGAGAGCTGAATGGATAGCAAATTGGTGCCATGGCAGGAAGCAGAGGATAATGGTGGAAGGTTGCTTCTCGGACTAGAGGCCTGTGATTAGTGGTATGCCTCAGGGTTCGGTGCTGGGCCCATTACAGGGTTCGGTGCTGGGACAAACAGTCATCTACATCAAAGATTTGGATGAGAACATACAGGGCAAGATTAGCAAGTTTGCTGATGATACAAAAGTGAGTGGTTTTGTAGATAGTGAAGATGGTTGTGAACGATTACTGCTGGATCTGGATGATTGGCCAGGGGGGCGGAGGAATGGTTAATGGAATTGAATACAGAGAAGTGTGAGGTGTTACATTTTGGGATGTTGAACAAGGGCAGGACCCACACAATAAATGGTAGGCCTCTGGGTAGTGTTGTAGAGCAGAGGGATCTGGGAGTACAAGTGCATGGTTCCTTGTAGGTCGAGTCGCAGGTAGACAGAATACTTTTGACACTTTGGCCTTCATCAGTCGGAGTATTGAGTGTAGAAGTTGGGAGGTCATGTTGCAGTTGTATGAGATGTTGGTGAGACCGCATTTAGAATATTGTGTTCAGTTCTGGGCACCAGGTTATAGGAAAGATATTGTCAATCTTGAAAGGGTTCAGAAAAGATTTACGAAGTTGCCAGGACTAGAGGCTGTGAGCTATAGGGAGAGGTTGAGTAGGCTGGGTCTCTATTCCAAGGAGCATAGGAGGATGAGGGGGTATCTTATAGAGGTATACAAAATCATGAGAGGAATAGATCGGGTAGATGCACAGAGTCTTTTACCCAGAGTAGGGGAATCGAGGACCAGAGGACATAGGTTCAAGGTGAAGGGGAAAAGATTTAATAGGAATCCAAGGGTAATGTTTTCACACAGTGTGGTGGGTGCATGGAACAAGCTGCCAGAGAAGGAATTTGAGGCTGGGACTATCCCATTGTTTAAGAAACAGTTGAACAGGTACATGGATAGGATAGGTTTGGAGAGTTATGGACCAAGCGCAGACAAGTGGGACTAGGGTAGCTGGGACATTGTTAGCCGGTGTGGGCGAGATGGGCTGAAGAGCCTATTTCAACACTTTATCACTCTATCACTTGTACTCTTTCTCCTTTATCTGCACACTGTGGATGGTTTGATTGTAATCGTGTATAGTCTTTGACTGGATAGCAGGCAAACAAAAGCTTTTCTCTGTACCTTGGTACACATGACAAGAATAAACCACACTAGATTCCAGCAGATTTCCAAAGTACAGGAAGAAGATGCTACATAACTTCATAGCTTTCCTGTCCTTTGTCTGATTGAGATATATTTTAATACCAGGGAGGTAACAAGAGAGCCTCCCTCATGATGACAAGGAACAGATTTGGCAACAGTTGACTTGCAATTTAGCCTTCAAAGCGTTCCATCCATCCTACCAAAAATAAAGGCTTTGTTACCGTTTGAGAGCATTAAGCCACCGAGTACAAGCCTGCACCACAAATGCAGAACATTGTAAGCAATTCCAGCATGCACTCTGATTGTAGCTAAAAAAAAATGTTTGCAATTGTCCCATTATATAGTTATATTATTATATTATTAGTCGAGTAGAATATATTCCTGCCATACAACTGCAGCAAATGCAAAATATGCAAGATTAGCAATTAAATTGTGTTTTTAACAAGCAAACTTGATATAATTTCCAAGAATGCAGCTGAGTGCTATTCTCTCTGTCAGCTAGGAGTATGCACTGGCATAGGCTCTCATCAGATCCCCTATAACACACCCACAGAAAATATTGTGACCAGACTAATAGAATAGATTTGAACCAAGCACCTGCTGTCTCACATATACTTACAGCATATATGGCTATCATTTTATTATGTTTGTGTGCAAGCTGGAATATTGAGCACACAAACCCTGCAGGCATGCCCTAACCATGTACAATGCCAACATGCATTACCAGCAGACTTATCAGGAGTTAATGTCCAAGAGGATACCCTCTACACCATGACCAGGGTCTCCAAGCACTATCAGTGCTGCCTGAACAATCATGCATTTGAATACACCAAATCACAATTTCCCTGAAAACGTTCCTGCACAATCATTTCAAAACCCCTCTCGGCAGGAACCTTCAGAACATTATTATCGGATCTACGCTCAACATGAGGAAAGTTCTCCCAAATACTTCCTAGTATGCTTTGAGGTCAAGAGTGCTCAATTGTCCTGGGACCGGAACCGTGAAATGATTACTTGCTGCAGCTTTACAGGCATATTAAATTAACAACACAACAAGTAAATATATAATAAGTGTTCAGTTATATGTAAACCAGACCATAATGATGCAGGCCAAAGCATGCCGTATAGAAAGAAGCACAAAGTCAATAGTAATAAAAAAGGAATTGCAGGTGCTGGTTTATATCAAAGAGAAGCAGAATGCTGGAGTAACTCAGTGGGTCAGGCAGTATCTCTGGAGAAAATGGATTTCTATTGGAAATGGAAATTCATTTTCTCCAGAGATGCTGCCTGACCTGCTGAGTTACTCTAGCATTTTTGGGTCTATCAAAGTCGATAGTAGTTCAATGCTCAGGTAGCGATGTCATTAGGGTTGCGCAGGTTGGTTCAAGAGCTCGATCGCGGATGGGATGAAGTTGTTCTTGAACCTGGAGGTAATAGCTCCCTGTACCTTCTTCCTCGTGGTAGCAGCAAGACCAGAGCATGGTCTGGGTGGTCGGGGTCTTTGATATTAGATGCCTCTTGAGGCAGGACTTCCCGCAGATCTCTTCAATGCTGTGGGAGGTCAACTCCTGTGGTGTATAATCTCTTAGAATACAATCCAAGCAAAGGACAAAGGACATTTATTTGTCACATACACCAATTGGTGTAGTGAAATTTGAGTTGCCATTTGCAGTACACCAATAAAAGTAAGACACCACATTAAAGAAGAATTTAGCATAAAACATAAAAACATCCCCCCACAATGGTTCCCACTGTGAGGGAAGGCAACAAAGTCCAGTCCTCTTCCTCTTGTTCACCCCGTAGTCGGGGCCTATTTGAGGCCTCCACAGTCGCCGCAATGACGGCCCGATGTTTCAGGCCCTCTCGCCGGATGATGGAGCGCCGATGTCGGGAGAACACTCCCCAGCGGCTTGAAGTGTCTGGAACGGCCGCTCGCTGCCAGAGACCATGGCTCCCGAGCTCCTGGTCGGAGCTCCAACACTGGCGATGTTGGAGTCGGCAGTCTTGGCACTCTGGAACTTACCACACGGCGACCCGGGTAAGGCATCGCCCGCTCCGCGATGGTGCTTCCGTGCTGTGCCGCCGCCGAAGCTGAAGTTCTGGCCGGTCCCGGCAGGAAACGCCGCACCAGTCCCGCTGGTAGGCCGCGAGGAAGGGGCGAAGATACGGCTCAGAGAAAAGCTGCATCTCCGACCAGGTAGGGACTGAGAAATACAGTTTTCCCCTTCTCCCCACCCCTCACATAAAAAAGATTAAACCTCCAAAATGAAACTTTTTACCATACTAAAAAATTTAAAAAAGGGTGAAAGGACGGACAGCTGCAGGTTGGGCAGCTGTGCTCGACAGCGCCCCCACAAGCACCAAGTCTGCAATTAACAAGGATATACTCCAGGCATGGACTATATGCACTGTTTTCTATTATAGAATAGCAGCATACATCATTCATATGTTCTCACCTTGTAAGATAATTGGTCTCCTAGGTGATTATCTTATGGTCTCCCATCAAGATACACTTCCACTTGGCACTGTTGTGGTGACAATTTTAAACCATGCTGCAAAGATACCATCACTCCAGCAAATATGAACCATCAGCATTCAGTATATGCACAGTCACCTTGACTGGAAGAACAGGCTCCTGGAATATCTTCTCCAAAAGCAGCATGAGCACCGGTTCCCAGTATAAAATCTCAGCATGCACCACAAATGCAGTCACTTTGAATAAAACCCCAATGTGCAACATGGAGCAATCACCTTGAAAGCTCTACCGACGGACACCAGAGTAGCATTTATTTTGAGAGGACTGGAATATAAAAACTGATTAAATGCTGAGGCTCTATAAGGCACTGGTCAGACTGCATTTGGAGTACTGTGAGCAGTTTTGGGCCCCATATCTGAAGAAGGATGTGCTGGCGCTGGAGAGGGTCCAGAAGAGTTTTACAAGAATGGTCCTGGGAAGGATTAAGTTAATGTATGATGAGTGTTTGATGGCATTGGGTCTGTACTCACTGGAGTTTAGAAGAATGAGGGGATCTCATTGAAACTTATCAAATTGTGAAAGGCCTGAGTAGTGTGAATGTGGAGAGAATGTTTCCTCTAGTGAGAGAGTCTAGGACTAGAGGGCACAACCTCAGAATAATAGGATGTACCTTTAGAAAGGGGATGAGGAGGAATTTCTTTAGTCAGAGGGTAGTGAATCTGTGGAAGTCATTGTCACAGATGACTGTGGAGGCCAAGTCATTGGGTTCTTTAAAGCGGAGATTATTATTAAAGCTTTATTTCAGACACAGGTCCATATAACACATCAAACAGTATAAGGAGATACAAAAATACATTAAAAATTGCATATTAGCCTATAAGATATACAAGCTATTACACCAATGCCGTCTTAGCCTAGAAGTAAATCTATAGCAGCTTTTCAGAGGGCTGACTAGGGCTTCAATTATGTGGTTCTCTGAATTGTCCAGTCGACACATAAAACTAAACATCAGCTGTCTTAAGATTGCCTCACAGGTTGGCACTCTAGTGGACACAAACAATTGACTGGCACTATGCCACCTAGGGACACGAAGTAGCAATCTAGATTGACAGCTTCTTGGTTAGTAAGGGGGTCAAAGGTTATGGGGAGAAGGCAGGAGAATGGGGTTGAGAGGGAAAGATAGATCAGCCATGATTGAATAGCGGAGTGGATTTGAAGGGCCAAATGGCCTAATTCTGCTCCTGTGACATGAATTTATGCGGGCACTTGGAAAAAAAGGGAAATTTGCACTTCTACTCACTCCTTTTCACACGTGGGTTATCCCAGTAATGTTTACGATAATGAGAAAGAGACAGCCTCTCTCCACACTCTAAATGCCTAAAATAAATGATCAGGATGCAGCATGCTCCATGTTATGTGGAAATACATTTCCAACACACATACTCACAAACCTGGGAACCAAAGCAGGGTGAGAGATGGTGGTGAAGAATGTGCCTCAACATTGTAATTTTGTTGCCTTCCTAAATGGAGACTTGTGGCCCAATGTTATACCTGATCAAATTGAATCTAAATGATTAAATATTATTAAATTGTGTGCACATGTAAAATCATTTTCCAAAGCATCTTGGCAAGAATATAATGTCAGTGTTAATGCTGTATATTATGGAAGATTCACACTTCCATAAAGCTTTTCACTATTCTGGTACGTTCCAGGTATTTTACACCTAATGAAATACTTTGGAAATATACTTTTCTAGCATCGCTAAAATGCATGTCCAGCATCCATCACATTAATGTCCTTCAGAATAAATCACAGTTGAAATATTAGGATTGCAGGGCAGCACAGTGGTGGACCTGGTAGAGCTGCTGAATCACAGCGCTACCAACCCGGGTTTGATCCTGAACCAAGAGTGCTTACAAAAAGTAGTAAACACTGCCCAGTCCATCATCGGCTCTGACCTTCCTTTCATCAAGGGGATTTATCACAGTCGCTGCCTCAAAAAGGCTGGCAGTATCATCAAAGACCCACACCATCCTGGCCACACACTCATCTCCCTGCTACCTTCAGGTAGAAGGTACAGGAGCCTGAAGACTGCAACAACCAGGTTCAGGAATAGCTACTTCCCCACAGCCATCAGGCTATTAAACCTGGCTCGGACAAAACTTTGATTATTAATAACCAATTACTGTTATTTGCACTTTATCAATTTATTTATTCATGTGTGTATATATTTATATTATGGTATATGGACACACTAATCTGTTTTGTAGTAAATGCCTACTATGTTCTGTGTGCTGAAGCAAAGCAAGAATTTCATTGTCCTATCAGGGACACATGACAATAAACTCACGAACTTGAGTGGTGGAGTTTGCATGTTCTCCCTAAGATCACATGGGTTTCCTCTCGTGCTCTGGTTTCCTCCCACATCCTAAAGACGTGCGGGTTTGTAGATTAATTAAGGTCTGAAAATTGTCCCTAGTGTGTAGGGAGTGGATGAGAAAGTGGAATAACATAGAATTAGTGTGAACGGGTGATCGATGGTTAACATTGAGATCACATTGAACATCACAAATTATGCCAGTCCAAAGTTGTGAAGAGTTTCAGCTGTAAAAAAGGCATCTCGGCTCAGTGTGTAAGGTCAGACCTCGGGCAGCAAACCTAAAAATTGTCGGCCTAGTGGGTTCTCAATGTGAGTGCAAACTGAAAACAGAAAGCCCCAAAGAAAGAGCATTGAACGGAATTGAAGCAAGTGAGCTAAGTGAAGAGCAAAGCATTGTTGCCTCCAGCACCAATTATGGAAAAGAGCTATTTTAAAAATAGAAGAGAAAGTTAATGACCAGTACACCATCTCAACATTGATACATCTGCTGCTTGCCTGATTATGGGCAAAGAGATGTATATCAAGAATTTCAGCCGGATGCTATTTAAAAGCAAACGGGATCTGTAGGTGTACTCTGGAGGGTCATGTGTGATGTGCAGTTTTCCACTCTGGTTAGAATGTGAAGCTGCTATTCAAGACATAAGGAACTACAGATGCTGGAATCTTGCATAGAAGCCAAAGTGCTGGAGTAACTCAGCAGTTCAGGACATGGATAGATGACATTTCGGGCCTGGACACTTCTTCAGCCTGAAGATGCCATCTAATCATGTCCTCCAGAGATGCTGCCTGTCCCGCTGAGTCACTCCAGCACTTTGTCTTCCAAGCTACCATTCTACACAGCAGATTACACAAATAGGCCAACTCTATTAGCAAGTGCAGAAAATGGTCATCAGGTCAGGTGACGTCCGTGGAGACAGAAGCAGTCAACATTTCAAGTCAAAGAACTTTGATCAGAACAAAGAAAAGTTGGAGTTCGGACATCTTTTTCAGTTACTGAGAAGAGGTGAGTGGTGAGAACAATGGCAGGCTGCTTTGTCCTGGACAGTATTGTTATGGGCCTGTCCCACTTGGCGATTTTTTAGGCAACTGCCGGCGACTGTCATTGTCATAGCAGGTCGCTGAGAAACCGGCGACAACCTACGTCATCCTGGTGATGACCTACGACAGCACCTACGTCGGGAGAAGTCAAGCTACGCTCAATGGCGTCAAACCCACAGCCGGCAAAACATTTTAAACATGTTGGAAATTTTGCTACGACCAGAAAGACTTTTTGCGCGACTGAAGAGACTACTCCCGGCGACCACCGGCGAACATGTGGCGACAAACTAGACATCACAGTTTAAGGATAAAGAGGAAATCTTTTAGGACTGAGATGAGGAAAACATTTTTCACACAGAGAGTGGTGAATCTGTGGAACTCCCTGCCACAGAAGGTAGTTGAGGCCAGTTCATTAGCTATATTTAAGAGGGAGTTAGATGTGGTCCTTGTGGCTAAAGGGATGGAGAGAGGGCAGGTACAGGATACTGAGTTGGATGATCAGCCATGATCATGTTGAGTGGCGGTGCAGGCTCGAAGGGCCGAATGGCCTACTCCTGCACCTATTTTCTATGTTTCTATATGCCTAAAATATCGCCTAAGTGGGACAGGCCCATTAGAATAGCATGGAGAATATTCCATCATTTTGGGGTCTTGTAAATGTTGGAAAGGCATCTGAACCAACCTGTCCCCAACTCTGCTGTCAGGACACATCATGAACAGTCTCTTAGACCATAGTCCCAGCAAGCACAGGGTATCCTATAAGGCAAGCCCTCCCATGAATCTAGTTGTTGAAATTCATACGCTTTGAAGATGAGCATCATGCTCTGCGTGGTGGAGTTGGGCCAACGGGTGTGTTTCTGTGTTGTGTGCCTCAATGACCATCTGATTCAGAATCTCCCAAAGTAGATGCACTTTATTCGGACTCCACATACTTACAAGTGAATTTTGAGTCCAGGGTACCGTTTGTCATTTCACCTGTTTGAGGTGCAAAGGACTTTAATTGCCATTATGCCACATTAAATGACAGGAAACCAATGACTATCCTCAGTGCATGTGACCATCTTGCACAGATGGCTCTGAAGTACTTGGCAGGCAATGTGCAAGACAATTATCATGAATTGTTTTTGTTTAATTGTTTTTTGCTTTTTTTAAAGAAAAATGATTAAGAATGAATTCCCATGAAAAGAGCTGAGATCACACCTATAAAAGGATTGAAGGGAACTGATAATCATGCATGACTAAGGTCCTGGCCAGTGCGCTTGGTTGGATGCGGTTAAGGATTATATTTTGCAATCCTGAGCAGAATTTACCAAGATAATGAGGAGATCAGCATCTTTACTATGAAGTACTGAAATCGAATCTTCAGATATAAAGAAAGATTTTTCCTGTGTTTGCAAGTTCTGTCAGGATCTGGTGAGGTATTGTTCATGCTCAAACAGATACTGCAATCTTATACTTCAGATCTATGGTTTAACCAACTCTGAGCTATTTTGAAGCAGGTATTAACAAGGGCTAAAATTTACAAGGCAAAACCAGTGCATTTGTCCTTCGCCCGATGTTATAAATTTCACAAAATAAATACCATTTCAGATTTCCAGCATAAGAAACACAAGCCACATTGAAGCAATTGGTAAGAAAGCACACCGACGCCTCTACTTCTCCAAGTTCACAAGTTAGAGGAGAAGAATGAGGCCATTGGGCCCACCGAGTCTACTCCACTATTCAATCGTCTCTGGCTCCTAATCCCATTTTCTTGGCTTCTCCCCATAACCTCTGACACCCATCCTAATCAAGAATCTGTCTATCCCTGCCTTTAAAATATCAACTGACTTGGCCTCCACAGCCCTCTGTATCAATGAGTTACACATTAACAACCCTCTGACTAAAGAAGTTCCTCCTCACCTCATTTCTAAAATAGCGTCCGTCAATGCTGAGGCAATGACCCCTGGTCCTAGACTCTCCCACCAGTGGAAATATCCTTTCCACGTCCACTCTATCTATGCCTTTCATTATTCTGTAAGTTTCAATGAGGTCCCTGTAGATGACATGTGCATATGCCTTTAACATAGTGACCTCACCACTACTAACCACTCCCCATATCAGAAGTATAATTGCAACCTCCCCACCCATTGATCTCTCTCTAGCTCCTGTGACAGACCACGTACAGCTAGGGCAGCAACGTTTGTGTATTACCAATAAATAGTAGTAAAGACACAGTGTGTTTAGAACAGATCTTTACATGGTGTCAGGAGTGGGATTCGAACTCACGCCTCCACTCAAATCGACGCTGCTCGACATGGTCACCATGGGCATCCTGAAAGAGGTGAGCGATCCCACCCGGTGGGTCTCCACCATGGTTGTTGCCGTGAAAAAGGACAAAAGTGAAATTCGCATTTGCATCAACCCCAAGGACCTGAACCTGGCCATCAAACGCCCGCACCACCGCCTGCCGGCCCTTTCTCCCCTTTGTTGTCCGCCACACTGCCTGCCGCCCCACGCATGCCTCGGTCCCTGCCATCTCAGCTCTTCCAGCCCCGCTCTCCACCAGCCAGCCCTTGCTCGCCTGCCCGTCCGCCTGTTGCTGCGCCTGCATCCCCTCCTCTGGCTCCGCCTGCTTTTTCTCCTCCGGGTTCCCCGGTTCCGTCACCCGCTCCTGCTCCGGCCCCTGCTCTTCCTGCCGAGGGGGGAGATGGCGAGTTCCATTCCTTGATATGTTCACCCAGTAGATGGCTCGTTTTGTCCTCAACCTGCGTTTCTCCATTCCCACGGAGCTTCTGGGCAATGCAGACCTTTGTGTCGTGGATTCACATTTAATGACTTCAAATGGCTTCTGCTCTACACCTGCCGTGATCACATGACTTCAGTACGTCCTGTACCTAATGGGAGTGTCACAACATCATAGTTTGACAATACAACACTGAGGGTGTGTTTAAGGAGATTGTATGCGTATTTCAGAAGCCCGCTGCTGGTAACATGTCAACAGTCCTGAGCAAGGGATGACAGGAATGTTTACATCGCCATCACTCGTGCCAGGGCAGGTGCCAGTTACTTAATGTAAAGGAGTGATGTCCAACACACTGTAACCTTTACTAAGCGTTTATTAAAGCACATGGCACACACGTCCCAGCACTGACTGCATCCAGCCTTCAGGCATACCGGGACCAAGTGGGAGGAAACAAAGGGAGGATATCACAGTTATACTGATATGATGGGGCGTGGTTAATGGTGATGAGGTAGCTACATTATAGGTTGCATGCATAAACCATCTACATCCTTTCCCTTACAAATTAAACAAAGTTACGGCAATGGCAGGTTGGTTATACAGTACCTGCAAAGCTAAACGAAGTCTCCGTATCTAGCCGGAGGTTTAACAATCCGACCCGAGCGAGTGCGCACAGCACCCTCACCCTCCCCACCCGAAAGAAGAGGAGGAGAAGCAGGAACAGGAGGGAGAGAGAAGGCGGGTGGAGACCCCGGCCTGAAAGGGGAACCGAGAGGCACAGGTGAACCAGGTGAAACAGAAGGGGTAGAATGAGCAGAAGTCCGAGAGAGTGAAGACCTGACAGGGGACGACCGGGCCGGAGAGGTGAACCCTGGAAGAGCAGAGGGAGGAGACGGAGGCAAGCGGACCGACCGGGGCATGCAGCGGGCAGAGGGTAAGTTAGTGGAGGAGGGCTCGACACGCGATGGAGGGGTATAAGGAACCGCAGGAGGTGGTTTGGGCTCGTTGACCGCTAACAGGTGCTGGCGGCTACGCCGGTAGATAGTCCCCTCAAAGTCCACCAAGTAGGACCGCGGCGAACTGTCGACCCCAACCACGGTAGCGAGTCGGGAGAAGCCGGTAGACGTCTGCAAACGGACGACCTGGCCAGGCAGCAGTGGGGATAGAGGGCGGCAGGACTTGTCGTGTGAGCGGCGCTGGATTTCATGCTTCTGAGCAATCCGTTGCTGGACAGCAGCAGGCTGTAGGACCTTGGGCATCAGGGACTGCTGGGCGATCGGCATCGGAGGGCGAATAACGCGGGACATGAGGCGTTGGACAGGGGATCGCATTGCACTGTCCCTGGAGATGTTCCGAAGGTTCAACAAACCCTGGTAGAAATCACCGTTGGAGAGACGGGATTGTTCAAGCAAGTGCTTTGTACTGCGAACCGCACGTTCAGCCAGCCCATTGCTCTGCGGGTACTCCGGGCTGCTGGTGTAATGATTGAAGTTCCACTTCGCAGCGAAAGCTTGAAATTCGGCACTAGTGAACTGGCGGCCGTTGTCGGTCTGCAACCGAACCGGGGAACCAAACGTGGCGAAATGACGTCGTAGCTTACTGATGACCATCTCCGAGGTGATGGCAGGGAGAAGGTCCACCTCGAACCAATTCGAGTAGGAGTCGACCAACACCAGGTACTGCTTTCCACGCCATTCGAATATATCGGCAGCCAGCGATGACCAGGGCATGTCAGGGGCAGGCTGTTGTAGAAGCGGCTGTCGCTGCTGATGCGGGGCAAGAGAGTTGCAATCCGGACAGGAGGCCACCCTGGCCTTGATGTACTTTGCCATGCCCGGCCAATAATATTGTTCCTGGGCATGCAAGATGGTGGCATCTGCCCCGGGATGCCCCATGTGGGCAGCGTTGAAGTACAAGCCGTACAGCGAGGCAGGGACGACCACCTTGTGGCCCTTGATGATAATACCGTCCCGGAGCACCAGCTCATCGCGAACCAGAATAAAGGGGTGAACGCCAGCAGGTAATGAAGTCCGTTTGATAGGCCACCCGCGCTTGATGACAGCAGCAAGCTGTTGCAGGTCAGGGTCGTTAGCGGTGTGCTCAACCAGGCACTGGAGCTGCTTGGAAGGGACGAAGTTCATGTTCAGTACCTGTAGGTCTGCCTGCTCGAAGGGGTGCTGGTCGCAGGAGGTCCGGGGGGCCCGGGACAGCGCGTCAGCCACATGCATCTCGGTGCCCCTCTTATAGACGATTTTAAAGTCAAACCGCTGTAGCTGCAGCATCATCCGCTGTAGCCTGGCTGGAGCGATGTGTATAGGCTTGTTGAGGATCGTCACCAGGGGTTGGTGATCCGTCTCTACAGTGAACCTGGTGCCAAAGAGGAAGTCCTTAAACTTAGAACAAGCGAACACAACCGCCAGCAGCTCCTTCTCTATCTGCGCATAGCGCTGCTCTGTGTCCGTCATGGTCCTAGAGGCATAGGAGATAGGCTGCAACGAACCATCATCATGGGGCTGCAGGCAAGCAGCACCCAGTCCAAAACGAGAAGCGTCGCACGTAACCACAACCGGACGTAGTAGATCAAAGAACTTCAGAGTAGGTGTGCTGATCAGCTTCTTCTTTAGTAGGTCGAAGGCCTGCTGGTGGTGTGGAAACCAGGACCAAGCAATGTCCTTTTTAGTAAGTTGTCTCAGGGGTGCGCTCAGCTCGCTGAGGTCAGGGATAAACTTGCCCAGATAGTTGACCATACCCAGGAAGCGCTGTAGACTGGTAACATCTGTCGGGGCAGGCAGCTCGGAGATGGCGCTGGTCTTTTGCGGGTCGGGCTTCAACCCGTGGGCCGTGAAAATGTGGCCAACATATGGGACCTCAGGCACTCGGAACCTGCATTTTGACTGGTTCAGCTTTAGGTTAATCTGCCGTGCGCGGTCCAGAATCTGTCGAAGGTGGCGGTCATGTTCAGCCACATCCCTTCCATAGACCAGAATATCGTCCACAATAATCGCGCAGGGCAGACCTGCAAACAATTGTTACATAGAGCGCTGGAATACCTCGCTGGCGGAGTTGATGCCGAACGGCATCCGCAAAAATTTAAACCTGCCGAAGGGCGTACCGAATGTGGTCAAGTCCGAGGAGCGTTTGTCCAGGGGTATTTGCCAAAACGAACTCCTGGCATCGAGGACGGAAAACACCGTGGCTTGTCCGACCTGGGCGGCAACATCTTCAACGGTCCTCATAGGGTAGTGGGGCCGCTTAATCGCCAGATTCAAGTCCTTAGGGTTGATGCATACCCGTATTTCGTTCTTCCCTTTCTTCATCGTGGCGACCATGGTGGAGACCCATTCGGTGGGATCGCTGACAGCCTCCAGCACTCCCATGTTAACCATATCCTTCAGCATGGCCTCCACCTTACCCTTCATGGCGAACGACACTCTATGGGGTGGGCGGATCACAGGCACCACGGAGGGGTCTGTCGCGATTTTATACACAAGCGGCAGCTTTCCCAACTTATTATTTTTATTATTATTGCTTTATTTATTTAATATATTTTTTTATTAAAGGTAATCAATTACAATGCTTCAAACAACTTTATATCAAATTAATTCAATTTGCATTAAGTAAAACACTAGTAATACTTATCTACTATTTTTTTAGAAATAATGATAGAGAAAGAATAGAACAGTTATAAATCATTAAGAGAGTGATTAAATAATAATTTGATTATATATAAGAAAGAAAAGAGAAACGAAAAAAAAAAAAAAAAAAATTTTTAGTAACCACAATATGTATTATTAATAACACTACTACAAGTGATAGTATCAATAAAGACATATATGTAATTCCAATATAAAAATGAATTATTCTCACCAAATCCCGCAGGGTGCACGTCGAGCTGTGTTGCCAAGAACAGCTACTTCTCTAAATACTGTATATATGGAGACCATATCTGTTCAAAAGAATTATACTTGTCCAATAGGACAAATCTAATTCTTTCCAGATGTAACGTCTCCATCATCTCTGTTGCCCACATTTTGGTTGTGGGGGATAATGTTCCCTTCCAAAATTTCAATATGATTTTTTTTCCAATTATTAAACAGTAATCAAAGAAATTTCTTTGATTTACTGTAAGTGATAGATGTAAATCCGGAATTCCAAATATTATTAGCTTTGGGTTAGGGTCCAATTTAACTTTGATGACTTCAGAAATAACTTTAAAGATTTCTGTCCAGTAATAATTCAATTTAGGACATGTAACGAAACTATGTATTAAATTTGCCTCTGCTTTCTTGCACTTATCACAAATAGCGGAGAGATTCGGAAAAATACTATTTAATTTAGTTTTCGAATAATGTAACCTATATAATACTTTAAATTGTATCAGTATATGTCTGGCGTTTAATGAACACCGGTGTATTCGTTGTAGACTTTCTTCCCAGTTTTCTTTTGTTATAGCCAATCCCATTTCATTTTCCCATGCTTGACGATATACTTCCGTTATTGGATTCTCCTTATCCAAAATGATGTTATATATATAGGCTATTAATTTTTCTGTATTTGGATATAAATTAAACAGTTCATCTAACAATCCTGCTTCTTTATTTTTATAATCTTGTGTATTGGATTTAATATAATCTCTAATTTGTAAATACCTAAACAAATGTTGTGGAGACAATCCATAAATATCTTGTAACTCCTGGAATAAAAGAAATTTTCCTTTTCTATACAGGTGTTCTATCCTTGTAATTCCTAAATCATCCCATTGTTTAAACCCCCCATCTAATATAGCAGGTTTAAACGATGGATTATTCATAATTGGTAATCTAAATGAGAGATTATCCAAGTGTAGAGTCTTAACTATTTGTTTCCAAATACGTCTATTATTATATATTATTAGGTTGTCTTTATAATATTTTTTTTGTACTTCCGTTGGTGCAAAAATTATCGAACCTACATTGAAAGGTAGACAGTCCTCCTTTTCTATATTTAACCATGTCGGTTCATGATCCATATTTACCCACCAGAAATTCATATTCTTAATCTGAACAGCCCAAAAATAATATAAAAAGTTTGGAAGTGCTAATCCTCCATTTATCTTAGCTTTGCATAGATGTTTTTTATTTATTCTGTGATTTTTATAATCCCAAATAAAGCTATTGACAATATTATCAATTTTTAAAAAAAAAGTTTTCGGAAGAAAAAAAGGAATAGCCTGAAACAAATATAACAACTGCGGTAGAAATACCATCTTTATGGCACTTATTCTACCAATCATGGATATAGGCAGTGTTTTCCAATATAAAATATTTTTTCTAAGTTTATCTAATAGTTGAGGATAGTTGGATTTTATTAATGAGTTATGAGTTTTAGTTACGTTAATCCCTAAATATTTAAGTTTGTCTGTAACTACTTTTAATGGGTATTGTTGTAATGTATTAAGATTTATTCCTGTTATTGGCATAATCTCGCTTTTATCCCAATTAATCCTATACCCAGAAAATGCACCAAACTTAGTTATAATGTTTAGCAGGTTGGGAATACTAATTTCCGGTTTTGTAATATAAATCAAAACATCATCTGCATATAAAGAAATTTTATTAATTGTTGTATCAGTATTATAGCCATATATTTCAGGTTCAGATCTAATTTTTTCCGCCAATGGTTCTATCACCAATGCGAACAATAAGGGTGATAACGGACATCCCTGTCTGCATCCCCTAGAGAGTTTGAATTTGGCTGATAAAATTTGGTTAGTCAAAATTCTTGCCATAGGATTCGAGTATAAAATTCTTACCCATTTACAAAATCTATCCCCCAATTGAAACTTTTCCATTATATTAAATAAATACATCCATTCCACCTGATCAAACGCTTTTTCTGCATCTAGTGATATAACTGCTAGTTCCGTATCTCGTATTCTTTTTGAATATATAATATTAAACAAACGTCTGAGATTATGGGATGAGTAACGTTTTGGGATAAAACCTGTTTGATCATAATGTATTAATTTAGAGATCACTAAACTTAATCTCCTAGATAAGACCTTAGTTAATATTTTTTGGTCTGTATTTAAAAGGGCAATCGCTCTATATGATCCAGGATCTTCCAAATCCTTATCTACTTTAGGGATGAGTGTAATTGTGGATTCATTTAAAGATTCTGGTAATTTTCCTTGGTCATATGCATATCTATACATTATTTGTAATCTTGGGGAAATCAGATCTTGAAATTATTTATAAAATTCTGCACTCAGGCCATCTGGGCCCGCTGCTTTTCCGTTCTTTAGCGAACTAATTGATTCTATAATATCTTTTACTGTTATTTCAGCATTTAACAATTCTCTACCTTCCTGATCTAAGCTATTGATTTGACATTCTTGTAAAAATATTTCCATACTATCTGTTTGTCCTGTTAGTTTTGACGAATAAAGATTTTTATAATATTGTAAAAATCTATCATTAATATCTTTTGGAGTAATTAATATATTTCCATACTCAGATCTAATTCCGTGTATCATCTTCTCATCTTCTAATTTTCTAAGCTGTCGTGCTAGTAATTTTTGTGGCTTATCTCCAAATTCAAAATACACTTGCTTAGTTTGTTGAAAAAGTTTAATCACTTGATTAGAATATATTTTATTTAATCTATATTTTACTGATGCAATTTTATTACTTAACTCTTTGGAAGGCTGTTTTATATTTTCATTATCTAGACGTTTTATCTCATTTTCTAAATTTTGTTCTATTTTTCGATTTTCTTTATTGAGATGTGCTTGTGCGGATATTATTGCGCCACGCATGAATGCCTTAAATGTGTCCCAAAATAGTGATGGAGAGGTTTCAGGATTATCATTAGTTTCAAAAAATAATTTAATCTGATCCATCACATATTTACAACAGTCATTGTCCTTTAATATCTGAGGGTTAAATCTCCAGGTAGTAGTTTTATTAGATATATCTTTTAATTTTATCTTAAATGTTAATGGCGCATGATCCGAGATGATAATATTATGATATTTTGCATCATACGTAAAAGGAAGTAATTTAGAATCTATTAAAAAATAATCTATCCTCGAATAGGTTCCATGTACGGGCGAGAAAAAAGAATATTCTCGTCCGGATGGATTATCTAACCTCCAGATGTCTTTAATATTAGATGTATTGATAAAAGCATTTATGAATTTACTTGATTTCGAGGCAGCTTTCCTTTTTGCGGATGATCTATCTAGATAATTATCTAAAGTACAATTTAAATCACCTCCAATTATTAAATTGTGTTGAGTGGATATAGGAATATTATTAAATATTTTCTTAAAAAATAATGGATTATCAAAATTAGGGGCATATATATTCATTAAAATTACCTTTTTTGAATATAATTCCCCTGTAATTATTACATATCTGCCTTCTTTATCCTCTATAATAGAACTTTGTATGAAAGGTATACCTTTGCGAATAATTATTGCAACTCCTCTAGATTTATGAATAAATGTAGAATGATACACCTTAGAAATCCATTTAGCTGTTAATCTATGTTGAGCATCTTTTTTAAGATGAGTCTCTTGAAGGAAAATGACATCTGTCTTCAATCTGTTCAACTGAGCTAACACCTTTCCCCTTTTAATTGGTTCATTAATTCCTTTTACATTCCAACTGCAGAAGGTTACTCCATCACCCCCAGTCTTCACCTTTATATCATGCATTTTACTATTAGGGCGGCTTTTTTTGGAGTAGCCTTCTTGACTCACCCAGCTCCCCGTTGCACCCGGACATCAATCCAATGAGAATTTCTTTCCACCTTAATCCACATCTATGTCTTCTTAAACTAAATACACAATATCCTTCACATCTACATTCAAATAATATATAATATAAGATCAATAAAAAACAAAAACAATAAGAAATATCAATAATAAAAAAAAAGTAAAGGGTGTTAATAGGGTGCTCAGAAAAAAAAGAAACTACACTTGTATAGTGTGTAGTATGTGAAGGTGAAAGCCACACTAACGTGGCCATTAATCTAAAGACTTCCGTTTTTTTAATTAAAAAAAGATGTTGATTATACCAGCTCCTATCTCAAATGCTATATATATTGGGGTGGGGTACTAACTTTATATACTTAGTACTTAGTAATTATTTCTATTATTCATATTACTATTTGCTAATTACTAATATCAATTGTATTTAATACTATAATATGTAATACTATTATCATGGAATAATTAAATATTTTCTAATAATTAATACAGAACTACTACTAAATGCCCATTATTCCACTTCCTTCTAAGTGAGTATTTCATAACCACAGGTCGATGATAAAAGTTCAGTCCTCTCCTTCTCCCTCGGGTTCTTCCTCCGCATCTTCTCTCTCTTCATCTTCTGGCTTCTGCTGTATGCCTCGGGCGAATTTCAATGCTTCAGTATGCTTAACGAAACGATATTCCTTGTCATCATAAGTTACTCTCAGTATTGCTGGGTACATCAAGCCATATCTCAGATTCTTAGTATTCTGTACATTCCTCAGGATACCTTTTGTTTCTTTAAATAGTGCTCTTTTCTTGGCCACTTCTGCTGGGAAGTCTCTAAAAATACTGATGTTGTCTCCCTCGTATTTCAGGTTTCTCTTTTTTATTATTATCTTCATCATTTCTTCGAAGACATGGTCAAAGGCCACTTTTACAATCATTTGTCTGGGCGATGAACCTATCCCAGGGGCCCGTCTTAGAGCCCTATGTGCACGGCTCAACAGAGGTTCATGATCCAAATTCAAAATATCCATTAAAAGTTTTGCAACAAATTTTCGAGGATCTTGACTCCCCTCACGACCTTCGCTCAGACCAACTATACGCAAATTTTTACGGCGTTGGCGTCCCTCCAGATCAATACATTTCTCGTTTGTTTTATGTAATAATTCTAAGAGGTGTTTGTTCTCGGCACGGAGTTTTTCGGTCTCCTTAGTATTCACTTCAGCAATTTTAGTTAGCTCTTTAATTGCTTCGCCTTGTTGGTCTAGCGAAATTATAGTAGGATCTATCTTGTCATCCAGCTTTCTTTCCATCCCAGCAGCTATTTCCTTTACATCCTCAATTTGAGTTTGTAACTCGGCATTAGCCTTTTCCTTCCACTCATCCATCATACTTTTTACCGTCGTTATAACTTGTTTTATTAAGTCTTCTTTATCTTCTTTATTTTTCTCGTGAGACACCAGCATATCCGCTTTTAAACTTTTTATCTCCTCCATATACTCCTTCCTCTGCTTCTTTATCTCCTCCATATACTCCTTCCTCTGCTTCTTTATCTCACCTAGAATGGTAGTCTTAAGTTCCTCCATTTCAGCTTTCCTCTGTGAGATATCTTCTTGAGAAGCAGCAGTTGCACCCGAGCTCAGGCCTGTTTCCCTTCTCGTAGCTTTTTTTCCAGCGGTGGGGGTGGGGGAGCGCTGGGTCATAATTTCTTCTTAAAATCGCGCGCCTGATGACGTCACGCACCTTTTAAACGCTGCCGGAGCCGTTCGCAATCGATCTCCTGTGGTAAGTGCGTTTGTTTGACCCTTTTACCCCCGTTTTAAATTCAGTTTTTTTCGGAGCTGTAATGGCGCGATTCCACTCACATCGTGGCGCCAACCGGAAGTTATTGCTTTATTTATATAGCACATTTTAAGTCAACTTGCATTGACACCAAAGTGCTTTACATAAATTAAATAATAAATTTACATACAAACCATAGAAAAAGGTTAAAAATAAATAAATAAAGAAAATGGACACAACACATTATAGAATTCAACACAAACATCCCCCCACAACAGAATCAAAAATGTCCACTGTGGGGAAAGGCAGCAGAAAGTTAAGTCCTCTTCCTCTGAAACACCCGAGGTCGGGGCCCATTTGTGGCCTTGCAGCCAGTCCGATGATTTTCAGGGCCCTCTTGCCGTGAAGATGGAACACTGGCGTCGGGTGAAACAATTCCTCAAGCGGCTTGGAAAGTCTGGAGCGGCTGTCCCCTCCCCGGAGACCGGAGACCGGGGCACTCGTAGACTTCAGGCCGCGCCGGTTGGAGCTCCGACCCCGGCGAACTCGATCCCTGGCTCCGCGGCGCTCAAATCCAGCGCCGCCCGCGGCCGGATGCCCGCAGCTACAGCTCCGCGATGTTTGGATGGACGGCCACAGCACTCCGGAGCTTACCGCACGGCAACCCGGCAAGGCATCGCCCGCTCCGTGGCTCCGCTCCGTGATGGTGTCCTTGCGCTGCGCCGCCGCCGAAGCTGTAGTCCCGGCCGGTCCCAACAGGAAACGCCGCTCCATTCTCAATGGTAGGCCGCGAGGACGGGGCGAAGAAGCAGCTCAGAGGGATGCTGCCTCTCCAACCAGGTAGGGGACTAAAAATTAAAGTTTCCCCCTTTCCCACCCCCACCCACCACATAAAAGACCTCCACTAACATTTTGGACAGGACTTAAAATAAAAAAAAGGTGAAGAGACGGACTGCGGGCAGGCTGCCATACACAGACGGCGCCCACTCCCGCACATCCGCCAACTTGTCGTCGAACAGGTCCGGGTACTCGGATAGTGGATCCATCACTGCTTGCACCTCGTGGACCGTACGGTCAAAGGACACCAGACCAAGATCCTGGCAGGCCTGGTTGCTCAGTAGAGTTACACAGTCACAATCCAGAATAAAGAACGACAGGTCACGGGATGATTTCTGTAGCACACAATGGAAGGTCGCCCTCCCCACAGGTGTTAGCTCCTCTCCCCCATAGGCACGCAAAACAGAGCGATCTGCAGTCAACAGCTCATTATTTCTTATCTGGTGAAACAGTGATGTTGACATTACGTTCACTTTTGCTCCAGTATCCAGCTTCGCAGAGAAGGACTTATTGTTCACAGTAATGAGCACAGATGGATCGGGGAAGCGAGATCGGCTGTGGAGGACAGTGTAAACACTCGCTTCTCATGGAATAGCTGAGCTCAGAGTCGGGGGCAGTGTCGACAGAGGACTGAGAATCCATCTCACTATCAACTTGCTGAAGGTTGTTTAAGAATTGTCTAGGAGCTGAGGGCACATTCCCACGGGACCTGCAGGCAGCTGCAAAGTGGTTCATTTTCTTACAGAAATTGCAAGATTTTCCAAGAGCTGCGCACTGTGACTGCATGGGGTGGAAATAATTACAATTGGGACACTTCTGAGACCGCGAGAACCGAGATGTACGAACGGGCCGCGGTGGAGGGCGAAAGTTGTCCTGCATACGACGTGGTCCTGCAACGCCAGTCAGATTTATGGCTCGGCTGTCAGATCCCCTCTGCCCATGCGGAGGGGCAACCACTTCGGCGATGCGGCACGCATGCATTGCCTGAGTCAGGGTTAGGTCAGGCCGTTGCAGCAAGTCGGCACGTAGTTTCTGGTCGAGCATGCCAGTGACGAGAATGTCCCTGGTGAGCTGGTCACGCATGGTCTCAAAACGGCACTGCTGAGCAAGGTAGCGCAGGTCAGCGATGAAACACTCGACAGGTTCATCCGGCTGCTGCTTCCGTGAGAAAAACCGAGCCCGCTCCAATATGCGGTTGGA
The DNA here is from genome assembly GCF_010909765.2 of Amblyraja radiata. NCBI lineage: Eukaryota > Metazoa > Chordata > Chondrichthyes > Rajiformes > Rajidae > Amblyraja > Amblyraja radiata. The sequence goes on from NC_045960.1 coordinate 90,169,908, forward strand.
GGGCAGGTCGCAAATCTCTGCAAACTTGTGCAAAAGACATACCGGGTCATCGGCAGATTCAGCTGGCTCGACGAGCTGGTCGTTGTCATCCAGGACCGCTGGATCGTAGACGAAAGCCTGAGCTCTCTTCATGGCGTCGGGACCGGCCAGGTTAAGCAGGAGTGAGGCTTTGACTGCAGCTGGGTCATTCCGGTGCGCAATGTTAACGAAGTGAGTGTAATCCAACACAAAAGTAGCCCATCGCTCCGCAATGTCAGCGTCAAAGACAAGGGGAGATGGTTTTCGGCATGAGGATGCCATATCAAGGGAAACCCAACACTGGGCACTCAGGGGACAAATGAAAAGAAAACTGGTAAACGGGAGGCGCGCATTTAACTAGCTGACACCATGTAAAGGAGTGATGTCCAACACACTGTAACCTTTACTAAGCGTTTATTAAAGCACATGGCACACACGTCCCAGCACTGACTGCATCCAGCCTTCAGGCATACCAGGACCAAGTGGGAGGAAACAAAGGGAGGATATCACAGTTATACTGATATGATGGGGCGTGGTTAATGGTGATGAGGTAGCTACATTATAGGTTGCATGCATAAACCATCTACACTTAACATTAGACTGACCTCCACCTAATGCTCTCTGTTGTCTCCAGCAACCCGGTCTGTAAACTCCAATGGCCACAGAAATGCTGCCTCGACCATCAAGGATATTGTCTGCTTTGTCCTCTTATGCGCATTGTAGAAGATTTGACCACCTGGGCTGTGCTTCTACTCTCTGCTTACAAGCAAAAAACTGAAGAATTGGGATCTGGTACAAAAAGGGTCAGTGCTAGTCTGAGGAAACAGATAAGATCATACGTGACTGTTTTGAATCGCTAGACTGGCCCTTATTCAAGGAGTCCAGTTTTCAAGAGAGAGTTGGATTTAGCTCTTAGGGCTAAAGGAATCAAGGGATATGGGGAAAAAGCAGGCACGGGGTACTGATTTTGGATGATCAGCCATGATCATATTAAATGGTGGTGCCGGCTCGAAGGACTGAATGGCCTACTCCTGCACCTATTTTCTATGTTTCTATGATGCTGCGGCCAACCTAAATGACTTTGAATTGCCATCATAGAGTGCATCATATGTGTATAGAGGTTACATGCCAAAGAAGTCAATCTGAGTGATCCCCAACCAGAAACCATGGATGAACTGTGAAATCCACTCCCCAGTGAGGTCCAAGTCTGTGGTGTAGGCTGCCCCTGTAGAATAAATCTATGTGTGACCTTCACGAAGACATCAAGGTTGCCAAGGAAAATTCCAGAGCAAGCTAGGGTCCCAGAATAACCACACTGATACCTGATAATTCTGACAAATCTTATGCCCGCTATGATAGGCTACAAGGTGAAGTTGGGCAGTATTGCTGGTAACAATGGATCCATCCCTGAGGAGCTCAATGCATTTTGTGTTCATTTTGAACAGAAACTAGACTAAGTGGGACTCTGTCACACAGGAGGCTTGGTCCCCCAACACAATATTCCACCACTCACCCATAGCCCCCCAACTGCACAGGCACAGCTCATTTCCCCTCATCCCTAGCACTCTCCCCCCCTCCTCTTCACCCTCCCTCTTCTTTCCCCTCTCCTCCTCCCTTCCCCAATCCCTCCCTCACCTCTCTCTCCCTCTCCTTTCTCCTACCCTCAGTCACTCCCTCCCTAACTCCTCTCTCCTCCCTACCCAGTCTTATCTCTCTATCCCCCACTCCTCACCTCCCACTTTCCCTCCTCACCTCCCTCACTGCCCTCCACTCCCTACCTCCCCCACTCTGCTACTCCCCCTTCTCTACCTCTATTCACACTCCTCCCCCACTCTCCCTCCTCACCTCCTCCCACTTCTTTTCCCTCTCCTCCTACCCTCCCCCAATCCCTCCCTTACCTCTCCTGGCCCCTACCGTCAGTCACTCCCTCCCCCATTCCCTCCATAACTCCTTTCCCCTCCCTAGACCCCTCCTCTCCCTCTATCCCCTTTCCTCCCCCACATTCCCTCCCCAGGATCTCGAAGTTGCCGCTTCTCTCCCATCAGCCGTTGGCGCCCTCAGCCAGGCCTCGGCTCGGCCCGGAAGCACCAACAGTCACGGCCGCGCCGGCGTGTTGGCGGGAAGGGAGAGCTCGTAAAAAAGACAGGGGAAGACCCATGGGGGAGAGGGGGGTATCACGGGGAAGGGGGGCAGGAGCCAGCGAGGGAGTCCAGAAGGGAAGGGGCTGGAGCTACAGGGCGTGACGATGTCGGTGCGTTTGGGACTCACAGCGGGCGCTGGACGTTCTCCTCCGCCGGGATCAGAATCTCCACGTTTCGTTTGGCAACATCAGTGACGTCAGCGACTTTGGGTCGGACCGCTTCCGGTCCCTCCGAAAATTATGTCCAGTTGGAGACCTCCGCCAACCATCCTCAGCTCCAGTAAAGGCGCGATGGCACAGGAAGGGGCGGACCAGCCCGGGGAGTGACGGGAGATGCGACTAATCCATGGCTTGCTAACCCATCCAGCAGGTGTGCGGTACGAATCCGCTTCTCCTTTCACTAGAGAAGTTCACTAGGGGAGGGAACCGGGGATGTGACCAGGGACCCCGCCGGGGAGAGGACGTGGTGAGATAGGCGAGCTGAGCTCCGAACGCCACATGGAAGCCGTGGGGGAAACGGGCTGTGATAGTGGAGCAGCAGGACCAGTAGTGGGAGGGTATACAAACACGAAACATCTGGATGTGGAGTCGCGGTTCCTTCACTAGAAGGAGATGTTGACGGCTGGGTCTGTAAATGGCTTTGTCCGCTTCAACCAGATAGGAGCGCGGTTCTTTGGCAGGGCTGTGGATGTAACCCAGACGGCCTTGCCCTTGTTGGTCTGGAGGCGGCAACCTGTCCACTGGAGTGATGTTTAGGTGGCTTACTGGATTTGTCGATAAAACGTTTTTGTGTATCGTGTTTGAATTGTAGTTGTTGCTGGACCGCAGACGGAGAATGAACTTGTGGCTGCAAAAGCTGCTGGAGCACAGGCAAGGGAGCACAGTTTGGCGAGACATCAGTCGCTGGGCTGGTGAACCCAGTATGGGATCCCTTGCCATGTTCCTTAAATTGAGCAGGTCTAGGTAGACATCCGATTTTGCAAGGTATGAATGCTCCATCAGTTGTTTTGCGCTTCGGACGGCTCGTTTGGCAAGTCTGTTGGACTGCGGGGACTCAGGGCTGCTGGTAATATGTCAAAAGTCCCATCGTTTTGCTAAGTTTTTGAAAAGTTGGCTGGTGAACTGACTGCCGTTGTCAGATAGAAGGCGTGCAGGGGAGCCATGCACGGGGAAATGGCGCTGCAACTTCTCGATAACCGCTTCAGATGTAATGGTTTGTAGTAGATTGATGTCAAACCAGCCCGAATAGGTGTCGACAAGAACCAGATAGTATTTCCCATGCCATTCGAATATATCGGTGGCTAACGTGGATCACGGTAGAGGTGGAACCGGGTGCGGCAGTAAGGGCTGCTTCTGCTGATGTGGTGTCAGGCTTTTGCGGACGGCGCAGACTTCAATTTTGTCACGTATGTACTTGGTCATACCAGGCCAGTAAAACATGCTCTGTGCCCGTTGTAGGGTTGCCTCCATGCCGGGGTGGCCCCTGTGGACAGCATCGAAGTACTTGTCCCGGAGGACAGCTGGGACAACTGCCTTGTGGCCCTTGACTATAATCCTATCCTGTAACACCAGTTCGTCGCGAACCATATATAACCATATAACCATATAACAATTACAGCACGGAAACAGGCAATCTCGACCCTTCTAGTCCGTGCTTATCCACGTCAACTCTGTCTATCCCTCTCATCATTTTAAAGACCTCTATCAAGTCCCCCCTTAACCTTCTGCGCTCCAAAGAATAAAGCCCTAACTTGTTCAACCTTTCTCTGTAACTTAGTTGCTGAAACCCAGGCAACATTCTAGTAAATCTCCTCTGTACTCTCTCTATTTTGTTGACATCCTTCCTATAATTAGGCGACCAAAATTGTACCCCATACTCCAGAATTGGCCTCACCAATGCCTTGTACAATTTTAACATTACATCCCAACTTTTATACTCAATGCTCTGATTTATAAAGGCCAGCACACCAAAAGCTTTCTTTACCACCCTATCTACATGAGATTCCACTTTCAGGGAACTGTACACAGTTATTCCCAGATCCCTCTGTTCACCTGCATTCTTCAATTCCCTACCATTTACCATGTACGTCCTATTTTGATTTGTCCTGCCAAGATGTAGTACCTCACACTTATCAGCATTAAACTCCATCTGCCATATTTCAGCCCACTCTTCCAACTGGCATAAATCTCTCTGTAGACTTTGAAAATCTACTTCATTATCCACAACCCCACCTATCTTAGTATCATCTGCATACTTACTAATCCAATTTACCACACCATCATCCAGATCATTGATGTACATGAACCAGGAAGTATGGGCGGATTGCGAGCGGGGTGTTGTGTTTATACGGCCAGCCACGCTGGAGGACTGTGGACAGCAATTGTTAAGTCTCATCAGCAGCCCTGTGCTCTGCCAGGCTGCTTAAGCAATCAGTAGGAACATATGATACCTTCATTACTGAGAACTGGTCCTGTTCAGAGAGTTGTTCACTGGTTTTGCGTAGGGCCCTTGATAGCGTGTCAACTATGTGCATGTCCTTGCCTTTTTCATAGACGATGTTGAAATCAAACTGCTGCAGTTGCATCATCATCCATTGTAGGCAGGACGGAGCAGCGTGAATGGGTTTATTCAAAATAGTGACCCGCGACTGGTGATCTGTTTCTATTGTCACAGACTTTCCAAAAGTAAAGTCCTTGAATTTTGTGCAGGCGAAAACCACTGCGAGCAAATCTTTTTCAATCTAGACATAACGTTGTTCAGTATCAGTTAGTGTGCAAGAGGCATAAGAAACAGGCTTGCAGTCACCATCGATAGTGGTCTGCAGGCAAGCAGCGCCAAGTCCGTACTGGGACGCATCGCAAGTGAGCGTTACTCGTAACTTCAAAACAAAGTAGGCGAGAGTTGGTGCTACTTGAGGGTAACTTGAGGGTATCAAAAGCTCTTTGGTGCTGCGGATACCAGGACCATGCAGTGTCTTTGTGTGTCAGTTCCCGCAGGGGGGCAGATATGCCGCTGAGATTTGGAATAAATTTCCAGTAGGAAGTGCCATCTCATTGGCATCTCATTTGATGGGTCTGGTCTGAGACCATCACTTGTGAAGACGTGTCCGACGTAGGCAACTTCCGGGACTCGAAGCTTGCACTTCAGGGGATTGAGTTTGAGCTGAATGTCTTTGGCACGGTCCAGTACTTTCTTCAGATTAGCATTATGTTCAGCCAAGTCGCTCCTGTAGATGAGAATGTCATTAACAATGATGGCGCATGGATACTCAGCAAACAATTGTTCCATCGTGTGCTGGAAAACTTTGCTGGCAGAGTTGATGCCAAAGGGCATTCTCGGGAATTTGTAGTGGCCGAAGGGGGTGCCGAACGTAGTAAATTGGACGAGTTTGGGTCCAGTGGAATCTGCCAAAACCAGCTTTTGGCATCCAGAACAGAGATCACTGATGCGTTGCTTATTTGAGTAGCAACTTCCTCTACTGTTCGCATAGGGTAGGGCGGGCACTATGTAGCAGCGTTGAGATCTCTGGGGTTTATGCTGATGTGGATCTTCTCCTTGTTTTTTTTTCATTGCAACCACCATGGTGGAAACCCATTCATATGGGTCAGTAACCTCAGCAATGACACCCTTGCAGACCATCCGCATGAATTCATTGTGTACTTTGTCACGCATGGCATGCGGAACACTATGTGGTGCTCGAACCACAGGAGTAACGTTGGGATCAACGGCAATGTGGTACTTGAGGGGCAACTTGCCAAGGTTGTCGTTAAATAGTTCTCTGTATTGAGAGAGTATTTGCTGAGTGGGGTCCTCAGCGAGAAAGTGTTGATGACAGTGCGGTCAAAGTATACTAAGCCTAGATCGTGGCATGCGAGCAGAGTCTCAGAATCCCCCTTGACAATATAAAACTTTAGGGTATGAGGCTGCAAGTCTATGGTGCATTTTAAATTAGTCTGTCCAAGCGGGTGTAGAATATCACCCCTGTAGGCCCGAAGTGTGGCCGAAGCCTTTTCAATATGTTCAGCATTACAATTTTTTTTAAATTCAGATAATGAGATGACATTGCATTTCACACCCGTACCAACCTTTGCAATCACAGGCCTGATATTCACAAACATGGTTACCTCAGGGTCAACTTGCTCGTTAGAGGAAGTGAGGAGAGAGTGGATGGCTGAGCTGTTATCTGTACTTTTAGAGAGCTGAGCAGAGGATGGCAAGTCAGGCTCTTGGTATTCGTTATCAGCAAGCTCATGTTGTAACAGGTGCAAACTTGGCCTTGAGATGGATTGAGCCACACGGGAACGGCAACATCTTGTATTGGTTGGATTTCTTGTAAAAATTACAGATTTTACCATAAGCAATACAGAATTCTGTATTCTGTACAGAACCCGTAGCATGAAAATAGTTGCAATTAGGACATCGAGCAGCAGACCTTCTCTGCTGCCAGGCCGGGGAAGGATGAGAACAGCTGTTACGACAGGAGGTGTCTGTAAGATTGACACTATTCTGCAAACGCTGGCCAGAGATCACAGACTTAGTGTGAGAAGATGTTATCTCAGCAATACGACAGGCATGCTCTGCTTGATTAAGGGTCAGGTCAGTGTTACGGAACAGTTCATCTCTTAACTTGTCATTAAGCATACAATCTTGTCACGGATGAGTTAATTACACAAATCACAAAGTTGGCAGCGTGCAGCCATGTGTTTTAACCTGCCAATAAAACATTGTATCGGCTCATCAATCTATTGGATACGAGCATAAAACTTGGTACGTTTGATAATGTAGTTCGAGGGGAGATCACACAACTGTCTGAACTTTGCAAGTAGGACAGCAGGGTCATCATTCGTCTCCGCAGGCACTTGGATCTGACCATTCACATCTAAAACAGCAGGCTCAAATGTGAAACTGTCCACAGGTTTCATTGCCTCTGGACCAGCCAGGTTGAGTAATACAGAAGCACGTACATCTAGGAGGATCGTTGCGATGAACGATGCAAACATAGTGAATGTAGTTGCGCTCAAAAAGCCGCCAGCGTTCAGCAATGTCAGAGTCAAAGATCAGAGGACAAGGACGGCGAGACGAGTTTGCCATGATAGAGATAACGCACATAAAACAAATATAAAAAAACAAAACACGATAAACGTGAACGGAGTAGGTAAGACTCACTCTCTGACACCATGTAATGAGTCGAGTCAAACACACATCAAGATACAACACATGTTTATTAAAGTCCACTTACAGCATCGGTCTGCAGGACATTACAGTTCCTAGCAGCTAGTACTGAGTGGCATAGGTCCTACACTCATCCCTGCAATATCTGGACAAGAAGGATACTCACATCAGACTCATAAATGCGTAAGTTCTATGAGCAGTATTGGACCATTCAGCCCATAAAGTCTACTTCGCCATTCAATCATAGCTGATCTATCTTTCCTTCTCAATCCCATTCTCCTGCCTTCTACCCATAACCCCTGACACCCATACTAATCAATAATCTGTCATTCCTTAAAAATATAGATTGACCTGGCCTCTACAGCCATCTGTGGCAATGAATTCCACAGATTCATCACCCTCTGACTAAATAAATTCCTCCTCGTCTCCTTTCTAAAGGTATGTCCTTTACCTTTTTGGTGACTGTAGCTCTGCCTTCAACACTATAATTCCAACAAAACCAATCTCCAAACTCCTGGACCTAGGAGTCAGCACTACCATTCTGCAACTGGGTCCTTAAAGCCTCTGTCCCACTTAGGAGACCTAAACAGCAACCTCTGGTGGCCTTGCCCAACCACCAAAAAAAGGTCGTGGTGACCTGCAACCTCCTACCACCTCCCACACATATGTTGAAAACCTTCCTCGACTATGAAGAAAACCGGCTTCGACTAGACCTGCGACTAAAAAATTATCGTTTTTTAAAACGGCAACCTATTTTTAGTCGAGGCCGGTTTTAAACATGATGAAAAAATAGCAGCAACCTAGATGAAGCCTCGACCACACGGAAACCACTTTCGACCATTAGGGAGTGTGACCAAAACCTCCGGTGACCTCATGGAAACCTTGGGTGGCAGGCAAGGTCACCAGAGGTTGCTGTTTAGGTCTCCTAAGTGGGACAGGGGCTTACTTCCTGACCCATGGACCACATTCGGTGAGGAGAGGCATCAAAACATGCGCCATAATAAATCTTAACAGCAATTCCAACGCAATAAAGCATTTTCAGCACCTTACTGTCTGTGCTATACACTCGCGACTGTGTGGCCAAATGCTGCCCTAACTCCATCTACGCGTTTGCAGATGTTACCACTCCCGGGGGGTAGATCTCGAACAGTGACAGAGTACAGGAAGGAGATATAGAGCTTTGTAACATGGTGTTAAGATGACAACCTCTCCCTCAATTTCAGGAAAAACAAAAGAGTAACCATCGACTTCAGGAAGCAGGGTGGAGCATGCACCAGATGGTGCTGAAGTGAAGGTATCATTATCACCAACAATTTATTGTGGTCCAAGAAACCTCAGTAATGCCTCCACTTCCTCAGGCAATTCAGCACATCTCCAACGACTCCTAGCAATTTCTACAGATGCACCATAGAAATCATCTGGATGTATCACAGCTTGATGTGGCAACTGCTCTACCCAGGACACCAAGAAATTGACAAGCTGTCCAAATCCATCATGCAAACCCAGTGTTCCATCTACACTTCATACTGCCTTGTGAATAAAGCTAAAATAATCAATGATCCACTCAGATCTTCTCTGTCCTGCCCTCTCCCATCAGATGGTCGATACAAAAGCTTGAAAGTGGGTACCGCACCAGATGCAATGACAGCTTCTTCCAAACTATTCCTTCAAGCAGCTTTTGGCCCTCTATGGCAGAGTGTACAGATCCCGCAGAGGGACTGTCAGCCACCTAAACCTATGGATCCCAAATGGAAGCAAAGTCAAAGTCAATTTTATTCGTCACCACCATTCTTTGTCCTTGAGGAGAGGAGATGTAGGATGACCTATTCCAGGCACACCTGGGAGGTTTTACACTGAGCACAGAAAGCCCCTCAAGCTCTCAAAGTAAATTGAAATTCTTGCACTTTCTTCCAGCAGGAGCCAAGGAACATATTTTTTGTTGAATTATCTTGTAACCTTTTCGAGAAATAATAGTACTTTCAGAAATTAGTAACTTATTGTGGCACCAGATCATTCTTCCATTTTAATTTCCCAACCATGTGCGCCAGCATTTTTGGAATGTTGCTTCCAGGGATGCCTTTAATTATTGTTTTTCCAAAACTATGTTTATAATGTATTAGTATTATGAAAACCTAGAATATTTTACTAATTTAGATCACACATTATTTACTGAGTTGCTGCAATTCCCAGTAAGATTTGAACAAGGATTGGAATAAATTAAATAGCAGTGGTGGCACGGTGGCGCAGCAATAGAGTGCTGCTTCACAGCGCCAGACACCCGGGTTTGATAATAACTACAGATGCTGTCTGTACGGAGTTTGTACTTTCTCCCTGTGACCGCATGGGGTTTCCCCTGGAGCTCTGCTTTCCTCACACTCCCCAAGACATACAGGCTTGTAGATTAATTTGGCTTTGGAAAAAATTGTAAATTGCCCCTAGTGTGTATCAGTGTTAGTATTCGGGGCGATCGCTGGGCAGCAGGGACTGGGTGGGCTGAAGAGCCTGTTTCCACGCTGTATCTCTAAGCTAAACAGTGCTTGGGTTCATATGGAAAGACGTCCAACAGGTTAAAACCAACAGGATCTAGAGCAATGTGGCAAACTGGACCCAATATTGACTTGGCAAAAAGAGACAGGGGGTGATGGTCGTGGATTATTTTTATAATTGGATGACTGAGTAGTGATGCTCCACCGGAATTAGTGCTGTGGCTTTGTGGTTTGGAATGCGAGTCTGGTTGGATGTTTGGAAATACCCACCGGTTGGCCTAGATTCCAATCATCCAAACAGGATGTTAGGAGAGACTGGAGAAGCTAAGTCTCCTATTCCTGGAACAGAAGTGGATTACAAGGCACCTGATTGTGGTATATAAAGGGAATATATTGGGTAGGTGGTCGGAAGAAAATCCCCACATCAAAGGTAGATAGACTATAACCATATAACCATATAACAATTACAGCACGGAAACAGGCCATCTCGGCCCTTCTAGTCCGTTCCGAACACATATTCTCCCCTAGTCCCATCTACCTGCACTCAGACCATAACCCTCCATTCCTTTCCCGTCCATATAACTATCCAATTTATTTTAAAATGATAAAATCGAACCTGCCTCCACCACCTTCACTAGAAGCTCATTCCACACAGCCACCACTCTCTGAGTAAAGAAGTTCCCCCTCATGTTGCCCCTAAACTTCTGTCCCTTAATTCTCAAGTCATGTCCCCTTGTTTGAATCTTCCCTACTCTCATGTGGGAAAAGCTTATCCACGTGACTAGACTTATGACTAGAGGGCATAGAGGGAGGAAGGGAATCAAAAGAGACCTTATTCACCCATGAGTAGTTGGAATGCACTGCTAGGGAGAGTGGTGGAAGAATGGTCACTGACAACATTTAAGAACTGTCTAGATTTAGTTTCGTTTGGAGATACAGCATGGAAACGGGCTCTTTGGCCCACTGAGTCTCCACTGACCACCGATCACCCATACACTAGTTCTATCCTACATGCCAGGGACAATTTACAGAAGCCAATTAACCTACAAACCTTCACGTTTTTAGAATGTGGGGCGAAACCGAAGCAACCGGAAATAACACACGCAGTCACAGGGAGAACATACAAAGCCCGGACAGACAGCACTCGTAGTCAAGATCAAACCCAGGTCTCTGGTGCTGTAAGGCAGCAACTCTACCACTGCACCACTGTGCTGACCTATGCTTGTACAGATGAACACTTGAACTGTCAGGTATAGAGGGTTAGAAACATAGAAACATAGAAAATAGGTGCAGGAGTAGGCCATTCTGCCCTTCGAGCCTGCACCGCCATTCAATATGATCATGGCTGATCATTCAACTCAGTATCCCATCCCTGCCTTCTCTCCATACCCCCTGATCCCTGTAGCCACAAGGGCCACATCTAACTCCCTCTTAAATATAGCCAATGAACTGGCCTCAACTACCTTCTGTGGCAGAGAATTCCACAGATTCACCACTCTCAGGTTGTCAACCAAGTGCTGGGCAATGAGGAATTAATACCGGAAAATGTCCACGGGTTGGCATGGATGAGTTGGGCCAAAGGACCTGTCTCCTTTTTATAGTTTTGGGAGTAAAAATCTGATAACCCAGTGCACTCGGGACTTTGATGCTGGGCCAGCAGATTTTGCAGGCTATTCAAGTTACTCACATTAATGTTCCAACAGACTTTTATTTCATCTCTTTTTAACATTATACAGAATAATGAGAAACATTCCAGTGAACAGGGTGGGTTTAAAGGAAGCGCAGGAAACAAGGAGTGTGAGAGACAGAACCAGGTGAACGTCAAGGGAATGTGGCAACTAAGGCCCCGTCAATGGAAAGGGAGAGTGGGAATCAGCGTCTGGGTGAGTCATAGAGTGATACAGTGTGGAAACAGGCCCAACCGTCCAACATGTCCCAGCTACACTAGTCCCACCTGCCTGCACTTGGTCCATATCCCTCCAAACATATCCTATGCATCCTGAGTCGCAAGAGGCTGCAGCAAACATCCCCAGCTGAGCTAAATTCCATTTGTTAGGATGTCCGAAATGACAGATCACAGATCATCGGAAAAGAACACAAAATGCTGGAGTAACTCAGCAGGTCAGGCCACATCTCTGGAGAACAATGATAGGTGCCGTTTCGGGTCGAGTTCCTTCTTCAGACCTGAAACGTCAGCTGTCCATGTTCTCCGGGACATGCTGCCTGACCTACTCCAGCACTCTGTGTATCAATCAGCATCTGCAGTTCTGTGTGTCTACAAATTATCAGAGTTTATTGCATACTGTCTACGTACATCCAAGTTAACATCAGATGTATTTCAGAGAGTTTTGCATGATGTCAACAAATCACCAAACTTGGCTGTTCCCTATTAGAGATAGCGAGATCTGAACAGTAGCTCTGGGATGAAGGGTCTGAATGATGGGAAGGACCAGGGAGCATCGCTAGAGGTGGGATGGAAAATCATGCTCATAGTTCCTTCTTGATGTAGACCTGTCGAAATTTGAACCCCAAAATGGCTAGGTAAATGAAGTAGTCCCATATTATAACGATCACACACACAAACACTGTTGCAATATAAACTATCATATTAACTGCATGCGATTTCTGCTGTTAAATGGAAGTGCAGCTACCAATTAAAGACAAAAGATCAGAGCAAG